>NW_010512608.1:81533-169454 GCF_000687285.1 Phaethon lepturus | reverse complement strand
GAAAGAGTTTGGATTATAGCACATACTAAATATATCTAAATACGATACCAAAGTTGAACACCCCTCATGCATCAACTTTCCATTTGATCTCACAGTACCAAGTGACAGGGCAGCCAAACAGCAGATGATAATGCTGCTAAGCACAAATTCATATCTACATGGGCAAAAACAATAGTGTTGAACCCGCCGCAGAGTCTGTGGAAAACACCACCTCAATGCTCAATGTCAGAACAAAACTGAGAACATCATCACGACACTATATAAACGCATTGTGCGCCCACATTTTGAACCCTACCCGCAGGCTACAGTCGTCCCACATCAGGAGAATATAAAAGAAACAGAAAAAGTAAAAGGAGGACGACGAGAGTAATCGGGGAATGATGGCTCACTGCTGCTCCTCACAGAAGAACGGAGGTGTGCGCGGCAATAACCGGGCAGGAGAGAAAACCGACCGCAGGTGTGCACCGTCCCTTGCGCGTGCAACCAGCCAGAGGAACTCCTTCCCACGGGATGCGGATGAGGCCAGAAGTTTAAATAGGCTCAGAGAGAGATTAGACAAGTCCACAACCTTCATGTCAGGAAACCTTTAACACCGACCACTAGAAACTGGAGGAAGTACCTGGGACACATTACACTGCAATTCCTCTAATGTATTTTCACGCTTTAACTAAGCATCTGTATTAGCCAGAGGCCGACTACCGGTGTAACCAACTTTAAGCCCAGCCAGCACAGCCGTCCCTACGTTCCTTCCCTTCACAGATGGCTAACAAGGCAAACTAAAGAGTTACTGCAGCCACTTCCGGGACAGTGGAAAATAAAAAACTGTGGAAAGATGTTTAATAGAGTGAAGTTTCCAGAATAATGATTGCAGTCTGGGGCAAAAAGGGACATATGCTTGCCCAAAGCTATATTCATACCTAATAACACTAAGTGATAAAGAACATGTGAAATACACTGCGTGCATTAACAAAAGCACTTCGGCAATTAAGTGCTCACCTCTTACAGCAGAATTTGCCTCCTCCATATCCTTTTATTTGTCGTCTTCTCCCGCTAGAAATATCTTTAAATATGCATTACCAGTTTTTATTCATTTACATAGCCCTAAAAAAAAAAAGAGGAATTTGTTCCCCTTATGAATCACACCATTATTTTCTTTTTGCTTTATTCCACCTTTTCCAAGCATCAGGTAAAAAGTATTTAAAAAATAAAATAACTGATCATAAACTACCAAGCAGGACACGTGTGGCTCCCAAGTATCTCATCAGATTCAGCTGGCTAGGTAATGAAGTGGAACTGATGACCAGCTTATTGGCCACAATTAGACCAAAGAACAACAGGAATGAAAGAACCTCATACATCGAAAATAGGATAAAATTTATATATTGCAGGCTAGAGAATTAGCCAGAACTATCCCACTCCCAAGGGAAGACCGTCCAAATTGAAATTAGTATAATATATTACCCAAAACATTGTTGTAATCTTCATTTTCAACTCAGTTGGCTGCTTGGCTCAACTTTTTCTTTTAAAAGACATCAGACCAGAAGTAAAAATGAGGAATGTAAATTTGTCTCAACAAAAGCTAAAAAGCTCAGTTCTGTAGTTTTTACTCAACAGCAGAGACTGTCAAAGGGAGATCTACCTGAGTGAAGGCTACAAGATGAGGCCCACAGAATTTCAATAACTTCCTTATCTAATAAAATATAAAAACTTATAATAAAATTGTGGCTATAAAAATCATAGAATTAATCTATATCGTGTCTTTACAGTTTTGCTTCAATAATAGAAGTAAAATAGATTAAGGTTTTAAAAGCAGTAATTTTGTTGCTCTAAGATTTGGGTTCTGCATTTTTATGCCTCGATTAAGAATTTCCTTAATTTGCTCAGTTCAGGTATGCCCGAGTCTCACAGGCTGACCATAGAAAGACAGAATTAATTCAGAGGTTTTTTAATAAACCTTAGAAACTTTTTACAAACCTGACAGATTAAACAAGACTCCACAAAGTTTCGATCAGGATTCAAACTCTGCCAGCAACTGAGGCTGAGATGGCATATGCTAGAGAGGGCTCCCTGTCTACCACGCAGGCACGGGAGAGCATTTTTTCAAACTGAGAGATGCTGAGATCAAGAGTCTCGGTTGTGCCAACATCAAGTCCAGCAGTTCGACTTGTGAAGAATCAAGATTTTAGATGCAGCATGCCCAGGAGAAACCTCCTAGGAGGCTTCAAGTGGGGGAAAAAAAAGAGAAGGAAAAGATTATGCACAATAAGGGAGCAGAAGAAAATCACAGACCTAATTTAAGCTGGGGTTACCTTTGCATCAGAAACCACGAAGAAGGCGTACTGGGACTGGAGTGATGGATGACATGTGAAGAGGAAATACAGATGCAGCAGCCCAGGAGTTGGAGCGAGTGAGCAGCGCAGAGACGCGAGAAAAGCGATCCGCCAAACCTGCCTCCACGGGCGGGAGACACTCGGCGTTGACAGCAGGGCCTGTGCGGCAGCGTCGACGATCAGAAAGGCTGTTGTTTGTGCCCCGAACAAAAACCTTCAAAGACTGGACCCTGCTCTCGAAGTAACACAGACTGCCTACAGACTGTAACGCTGTTGCTAGAGAGGTGTTCTGCAAAGCCCACTGGGTTAGTTCAAACCTTTGTACTGTACAGCACACGTACCCGATGTGGCTAAACAGAGACTACACCGGGGAAACGCCGGTCGTCCAGCAGCATTCTGGACACATAAAATGCGTAAGCAAAGTAACAGGAGAAACAAGCACCTTAGAAAAGCAAAGCAAGGTGCCTCTATATTATTGCTGAAAAGGATTTATAACCTATATAAACATGGATCATAAAGCCATTGGCAAATACAAGCTATTTCAGAAAGCTGCTTAGTTTGTATGTCAGAACTTAGAATTCGGAATGACTGCGGCGTGGCAGAGAGATCTACTCCCGCTACTCAGGACACACAATACTGTGGCTTGTGAATGTACTAGCTTTTCTTAGCAGAGACTTGATTTTTGATCCTTTTCAATGCTTGGATTCATGTTCAAGGACAGGGCACTCAAGTAATCTTATGAATGCACTTTGTGCTAAATGTCCGGATGAAAGATTTTCATAAAAAAAGAAGCTTACAGCATCTGGCCACTCCGCTTCCATTCAGCACAGTACTGAAGGACTTAAATGGAGATATATACTGAGGGGTCACCGCTCAAAGTGTAATATGCATGGCAGGGAAGCTTTCAATCACCTGTCATATGGAGTCAAGTTGCTATAAATCTTAGGAACAAGATGGTTTTTTCTTCACTATGTTTTTATGAGAAACAGGTTACTGATAATAACTGGTCTGACACTTCGACCTACTTCCTAGTGAATTTTGCATTAGTATTTTACTATACGTACACTGTGGGGATAAAATTTTACTCTCAGAACTGCGTGATGGATCTGAGCTTCAGTATGCTTTTCTGCTTAGATGCAGAGATCTTACGCTGCTGTCAACGTGAGCTCAACAGCTGTGTGTTAGTACAGTACCAGCAATGAGATCCACCTACAGAACAAGGGCTGTGATTCTAAATTGTCCACGCTGTACTCAACTTCTGGCAAGTCCACATGGCTCCAGATTTTACTTTCAGTTATTTCTTGTATATTTTTTCCTATTGCAGAAGCCCTTTTAATGCGAGCCTGCTAAGGCAGAACACGACGACTATCACAGATTTCTACAGTCACTAGAAAGCGTGCAGATGACAAGCAAACAAAAACGAGACTGTCATTTTACAGGTGGCCGGTTGATAGGGTCCGTTTTCTCTCTTTCAGAGCAAGGAGTTAGCTGCATTTTTCAGCTCTAAATCAAGACGTTAGGAGATGCTCAGGAGTTCAGAAGCATGTCTTTTCAGTGGGGTGCATCCCTGCTGCAATTCCCATTCAATGAGATCAATACACAGTCCATATGTGAAATAAGTACATAAACGGACATGGTAGTAGACACTCATCTTGCTAGCAAGAGGTCCTCAGTGCAAATCAGTAGAAAGTTTTACACAGGGAGAATATCTGTGTTGTGTGTTTCTTTAAATTTCAGGTGTTTAAATCACAAGAAAACACAAGCATGGCTGTTCTAATGTAATTTTGAAAAATATTTCATCTGTTTCAGAGTGGAAAATGTTGGGGGAAGCCATGTCATCAGTCTTACTTGTGTTATTTAACCAATCTATTTTTTCTAATAAAGAACCAGGAGAAATAAAAAAAAATTGATCTTTATTTATTGACTTCCTAGTGAGTATAGTTAAAGTTGACACAAATCAATCACAATAAAGTTAAAAGGATAATATAGCATAATCTGACCCAAGATTGTACTAAAAGTTTAATTCCTGAAACTCAAAAGTTTTCGCATACGTAGAGCAGTGAGGAGAAATGCCCAGTTAGTAGTATTTGGGTGCACACCGTAAGAACACAAGAGATTCAGAAAGGGCTGCAACAGCATGTTTCTAAGGAGGTTCCTACACAGAAGAGAGGGCTTCCATGTAGGATTTTATGCAGGATTTTCAGTTATTCCACTAATATTCAAAGATTCGATCAGTTTGGGATTTTATTTTTTTTTACCTCTGAGTATTTGGCATTAGAGCACTGAGTGGTGCAGCAGGCGTTCAGGCAAAAGTCTTTAGCAACAAAGAAAAAAATGCACAGACTCATTACATCATACAGCTTAAAAAAGAATCAGTCCAGTACATTAAAACATCATGGCCAGAACACCTTTTTCTCCCTCAAACAAGATGACACATCTGCACACCGTGGGCACTCAGCTGGATGTGTATCTCAAAAAGAACGGTTCTTCTAACTGTGAGCAGTGAGGATTTATCCTTTCATTGTGTCACTGCACTTTGTAATTTCAAAAAATATATACTCAGTCTTTTGTTTTTCTGTTATACAAGGTGATTTACACAGAACAAAGGATTTCTTTTAAAAGGTCATCTCCACCCCTTTGCCCTATCCCACAGTTTATAGACTCCTAGCGATCTAACAGTAAAAGGATAGGGAAATTCTTGGTGCTTATAAACATTTTTAAATGTTTGCTCAGCCAAAGGAGATAGAAAATATAGAAAGGTGAGGCGAAACAGGTCGCTTTCTAAGGGAATAAATGGCTCTTTGATTTCCTTTTCTCTGGCATTTGTTGCCATTAATTTAAAACTTTCCGGGCATTCTGTAGGCAGTAAAATGGGCCAAAATATTCTTTGCTGTCAAAGGTAAATCTGTTTATAGTTTTGCTTACGAGGTGTGCTTTCAAAGATGGTCGGCAAATGGCAAATATACATGCCAATAAAGATCACTTCTGCCTTATGCTGTCTAAACATGGAAAATAAAAAGAAACAAGAAGTGCTTTGAGACAAGGGAAAGCAATATTAAAATCACAATTAACAAGACAAATCTAGTTTTCCTCACTATCCCTGTTATGTGTAATCTACTGCCACTACTTTATTATTGTTAACTTAATAGTATGTGTCCTCTCAGTAAAGAAAATAAGACCTGTTGCAGAAAAGCATACTGTGGGTTTAAGACTGGAAGAAATGATGCTCTTCTAGTTAGTTAAATGATGACAAAGGTCTCTGTCTTTTGAAATATTTCAGGAACTTTTTTGTAAACTAATTAATACTGATTTTCCAACACTATCACTTTTACGTTAAGTCTCAAAGGAAATAAAAAACACCGTATAACTACTTACTGCTTTCATCCTGATTGTACTCATACCTAAGCAGACAATTCCTTCTCTGCCCTAAAACAGAAAAGAAAAAAAAACCCCAACCAATAACAAAAATCTGTCTTCAAAGGCAACTTCTCTAGAGTGCTGTGTAACTGCCTGCTGCTTCGTACTGGCCTTCCTGTTGTAAAGTGGCTATAGGCATAACGGAAAAGAGAGTGGAGGAGACCCAGTCTGCATGGACACGGACATGGACATGTCTGTACCAGTGCCTTCAGAGCTACAGGTCTCCTTCCTTGGCTGTGGCCCTTCAGCCTGGTAACGGGCTGATTGACGTGGGATGTAGTAGAGGTTTGTGAAACTACGGGTGGCGTGAAGGCAGCGTCAAAGCACGAAGGAAATGGATGCTTGCCTCCTTTTTAAAAAAGATCCAGGAGACATCAAATGAAATGTGCAACTGTTTGATTAAAAAAAAACCCCAAAAAACAAAACAAAACAAAACAAAAACAAAACAAAACAAAACAAAAAAAACCAAAAAAAAAAAAAGATGGTTCATGCAGCATATAAATAAGCTGCAGAACTCCGCTGCAGAACTTTACGAATGCTAATACTTAAACGGTTAAAAAAGCAACTAGAGAAATTAATGGAAGGAAAACACATCCATGGCTACTAATAGAGCCACCAAGTTCACTCTTCTAGTGAACTTTAGTTCACAGAACTAAAGCACAAGTTTCTGGAGGCTGAGAGGGTAATTTGGGGAAGGTCTGTGTTACGCTTGCCTCAAAGGAAATAAAAAACACCTCAGAGGAGGTCACAGCTTTCTTTCCCTTTTTTTCCTAGACATGTGCTACTAGTGACCGTTGGAAACAGGACACCAAGGTAGACGGACCCTCAGTAAAGCTGTTTCTATAAATACAGTTACATTTACAGGTGGTCTTAGGTCAGGTAAGGCAATTTTTTTCTTCAGATCTGGAAGAAAATTGCTAAACCCAAAGAATGCAGTTTCATAAAGCCCACTTTGCCTTCCTGGACATCTGGTGGCCATGATCTTAATCCTTCCCTGGGAGTAAGCCAAATGTTGCATAGTGCTGCAGACCTGGAGATGAGATGGGGAGAGGAAAGAGTAGCTTTTCCCCCTTCCCCGCCATCCAAGCGCCACTGTATTCAAACCACTAAGGAGAGACTTCTGTGTAGTCAGGAATACAGGTGAGCAACATTTCTTCCAGTACAATTCCTTCTCAGGGATTTTGTTGGGGTTTTTTCCATCTCCCTAGGCTCCTCAGGGTAGAAATGAAGGGGGCAATAGGGCTTAAAGTTGATTCGTGTCATTTGGAAGAAGGACACATTGGGGAAGGTGGAGGGAAATTATGTTGTGCAATTTCTTTTCAGCGCTGTCTCCCCTGTTGCCTGGTGATGATGGCACCCTCCAGGGCACTCATCAACCCTTTCAGAAGGACTAAACAGACTCAAACATTGGAATAGAAATGAAAATAAAGGCAACCTTGCCTAAATCTCAAAATGGAAAACATAAAATTATATTAATTGGTTAATATCATCAAAAACTAATTATCATAGCTCTAATTTTCCTAGACAGCCCTTTTTTTTTACCCTACTGATAAATAATAATTACCTATCGGCTACAATAATGTGAGAGTCACAAAAGCACAATCCATTAAGATTTAATTGTAATGCCTACAAGTAAAAGTTTATGCTTTTAGAGGATACCATCAGGATTTGCAGCGTTAGGACCAAGGTCTGTAAATATTTCCTTGAATGTTTGGGGTGAGGTAGCTCACCATCAGTTGGTGTCATCATACTACCGGTAGTTCTGATACAGTGCAATGGCCTAAGGACACAAACAAGACAAGGATTGTGGGCATAGATTCCACCACCAAGGACAGCTGGAAGAACAACCAACCTTGCAGGCACACAAGCCAAGGGTGCCCGAAGACTTTTCACGTGCAATTTGTCCAAAGTAGCAGGCAGTAAACGGAGCTGCCCCAGGAGCAGAAAAGGACTCAGATCCACAATCACAAACTGGTATGTCCCTTCTCTGGGAAAACAAATCTACCCAAGCGCCTAAACAAGCAGAGATCAGCTTTCCTTTTAATGCCAGCTCAGCTGTGCAGAGCAAAGGCTGTGCCCACTCTTCCCATTACCTGGCTGGCTGCATCAGGAAGCAGCAGCAGTGCCCTTTGGGATGATGCTCTCCGTTTTCCACTTTCACCTGACTCGTGCAAATGCCTTTCATGCCTCATGCACTGGTGCAGGGCAGCTCCCAGAACTGTTGTCTGAATACAGGAGATAAAACACTAGACTCTTTTGCTACGTACATATTCAGAGTACGGTATTTAACGCTCATTCACAATGTCTTACCTTTGGAAATACTGCAGTGAGTAAAGTTGGGGGCGTGTTTAGTTTTACCACTGATCAAAACCAACCATAGCCTAAGATAAACCGAAACTTTAGCTTTTTTGCCATAATGCAAATGGACTTTTAAAATATAAATAGCACTTACAGTTAGCTCAAACTTTAGCAGCCAGTGGTGACATTACAGAAATGCTTGGCAATAGTAAATGCTGAGTCATATAAAACCAACCAAATAATATGGGCAGTTATCACCAAAATGCATTATTTATCACTGAAACCCATTGACGCCTGTGCTTACACAGGAACCCTCCTGTGATATTGAAGGCCAAAGTGTCTTCTCTCCCTAACAACAGCGTTGTATCTTTGGCAACTCTAGCAGGAACTCAGAAAATCAATAGCACTTCATGAGCAAGGTCTTGGTCGTCTTCTTTTACGAGGATTCTGTCAATGCAAGTGGCCATTACTGTACTTTAAAGGCATGATATAAAATTGCTTCAACAAGATATAAGACACACGGTTTGAAAGAACCTGGTGAGAGTATTTTAGTCAAAGTTAAATAGTTTCATCACGTAATTACTTCTATTGGCACATCTCCAGCTGGATACACTCATGCAGGGTATGCGCTTTCTGTGATGGGGTGGGGAAATTGTAAGGGAGGTCTGTCGATTTGATTCAGGTTGATCTAAACAAGGTCAAACTGCTAAAATGGAGCCACAACCAAGCATCCAGTACTATTGACAGTAACACAGTAACAACAAAGTTGCTTTTTTTTTTTTTTGTCTTCTTCTTAGCTAAGCGGTTTGAAAGTAGTTTAAGTTTTATAGCTGAAAAATATGTCATCCTGATTTGCAGACTGGTAACTCATTTTCTAGGGACTGTTTAGGATTTATTCAGGGGGAAAGGGAAGCTGTGCTGGTTCCTATAACTGATTCACTTTATATGACAAAATTTAACTTTTGTATTTTATGGGATTTTATGAATTCCACTAAAAACATTAGCTGGTTGTCTCTTTGTGATTAAACTTAGCCACTTGTGCAATACTTTAAACTGATGACAGTCTCGCCTTTTTTTAATGTTTTCTTTTGTTTAAAATGCATGTATCTCAGAAAACTACCACATTGCAGAGAAAAGAAAGAGACACTTACATTGATTGTCTGTGAATGTGCGAGAGCCCCTGTGAGTACCAAAAAAATCACCTAAAAATAGAAGAGTTAAAATACTTTCTGCATGGAAAGGGCCACCCACAGCAGAGAAGAGATTTAACATTATTTCTTTCCCTGAAAAGACTTTTAAAGTTCTAAATACCTTAATTCCCCAACTCAATAGCACTCCCAGGCTTGTCTACACTGTACACGTGCCAGTTCACTCCTAGGTTCTTTGTTTTTTTAAAGAGTGCTCCCTTCAGTCAAAACCGTCCAGGTTTGGGTTATAGTTCAGGTTAGGGCCATTGCTATTAGACAGTTTAGGTGAACCAAGATTTGTTTGGCCTTTTTAAGCCTAAGCAGTCCTCAAAGTTACACCAATAGGCTTTGCAGCATCAATTCACATGGCCTCATTTTATGCCCCAATACATGTAACAACTATCCTCAGCGTCAGGCTATAAAAACGCTGCTTTAGTGGCTTGAAACACATTATTTCATACTGTTTTAACGGAGAATACTGGCTATAGCCATGCCGTAGAGCCAAGAGGGTCAGATGTTATGTAATGTGGCCATCAACAGTCTGCAGGAAAAACCCCTTGATCAGTGGGGACATAAGTCACTTTGCACCATTTGGTCTGGGAATCAGAGAGCAGTCCTTGATCCTAAGTGAAGTGAAATGATTGATACGTTAAATCTCCAGAACAAAACCTCTATTTATATATACATGGGCAGATAATGCAGGCATACTATGTAGAGATGAGTTTCCCATATTAAATTGCATTTATGAAGCTACTTTGATGACTGCACTTGTCCTCTAATCTAGTTCAGTTGGTTTTTGTTCCAACTTCACACAAATGAACTGCTTCAAACAGTTTCTTGATTTTTTATTCCGTAATCATCTGGTCTGAGGTTTAAGACAAGAAATATTTAGTCCTGGAACAATGACAGAAGTAAAAATGAATACTGTATCACCCAGCAAAGCCAGACATAGGGTTTCTGACCTCCATAAAAACCCTTTCCCTCTATTTCCAGTGAGACACACTCATATATATCTCTGCAAGCTATGTCAAGGTCTCTTAGAAATTTTTCTAATACATTCATTATAACTTCTGCATCTCTCTCTCTCTCCGAGGCTAAGTCATTTCCTTTGGACTGAGGAGTTAAAGGTTCAGGAATATGATAAATGGTATTGATAACACTTTCAAAAATATTTTTCTATCTGAAACATTCCCCCGAAAATGCTAACTGCTTACGTATGATATACATAACAAATCACTGCATTTCTAGAGGCTGTGATTTTCCAAACTTCAGACTAACAAGCCTCTTACAGCACACCACAGAGCCCTGCACCGCAGCTGAGGGACGGTAATATCCACAGTTGCAGTTGACTAAAACTTTCATAATCAGAATCCATGCTAAATATCATATCACAAATTGCGTAAGTTGATGATGTGTTCTCAGAGTCTACTGATTGACAAAGCGGTTAAGTTGTATGTATTTGACTTGTCACCTTTTCTTAGAGGCTCCCCAAACACTTATTTTTTAACGCATTTACTGAAACACTTATTGTTTTCGTGGTTCCTGTTAGTTTATGTCTATAAGGCCTCTGAGTTGTTTCTTCTTGATTTCTGGAAGACTATCCCCTCTATCAAAAGGCATTTCAGTTGCTAGTATGGATCAAGATTATCAGCATGTGAGCTCCGTCTTGTTGCACTGCCACAGGGATTGAGGAAAGGGCAAGGAAAATGGCCATTCACATAAGGAAAAGCAACGAAGGGAAAGCTGAGGATCTGCATCCCAGCCAGAGAGAGAGAGAGAGAGAGAGAGGAGAGGTGCTGCAATAACTCCGTGGAGCTGCCTTCTTCCTGAAGGACAGGTTGCACAGCCTGGCTGATGGTGATTAATGGATCTACTTGCTGCCATACCTCAGCTATGCCGAAGGATTGTCTAAACACTACACTACACAGTGGATCTGGATGATTAAAAAAAAAACAAAAACATTTCCAGGTATTTATTCCACTTCAATTCATTTCAGGTGTTATTAACCTGTATGCTTTCTCCCCCTACTCTTCACTTAACAACCCCTTAAACTTTTGAATCCTTGGGTGGGAATTTTGAGATCATACCTGAACATGTAAGCGCTGTTTTCCAGGCACTACAAGAGCATAATATGTTAAATAACTAGCCATTAATGTCAAGAAATCAAGCTTTACCATACATTTTTGGCATTAATTTTATAAGTGCCACAAAACAAGCTTTTTACTGGGTAGTTTTGGTATATAATTTCTTCCACAAGAAGAACAGTTTCTGTATAGTTAACACATGTGGCAGGGTAAGGAAGCATAAAAACAAGATTGCTGTAAAATTCATACTAAATGATGGAAATAATAACTGGAATATGCGTAATTTGAGTAGCAGCCTGAAACAACAGGCAGAGAGTTGAGAGTAGTGCAAAAACAGACAAACTGCAAAGGAAAGTGGTGAAACACCAAGACCTGAGCAGAAAGAGGCGGCGCACATTTTTTGTCATTTTTTCCAGCCAAAAATACACTTGCCACAAAGAACAGAAGTCCAGGAAGGAATTCATATGACCCTAATCAAGGAGACTTCATGGATGTTGAGCCATGAGGTCTGCAGCATCTCGTAGAAAGGGGGAAGGCAGCTTGCAGAGGAGACGCGAGTGCGTGTGCGCGCTCAGGGAAGAGGGCTGCTCGCAGAGGGAGGCGATGTACATCTGTGCATCTTAGACTGGGACCAAGCCCTGTAATTTTCAAAGTAGAACAGCACAATGTTATTTAGCACAGGTGTCTCTGTAATTGTGGTACGAAGAGAAATCAGTGCTCAATGGCCCACAACTTCACCCTTCCACCAATATAATGTGACAGGTAGTCTGCAATACAGGAAAAAGAAAAGCAGGAATACAGCGCAAAAAAGCATTTTTAGCTACACGCTGACTCTCCTGTGTGACAAATGTTTATTCAAATGGTGCAGTTTCTGCTCAAAACCAAGTTTCCTCAATCGGGAAAACAGATAAATAAATTTAACACCTCTATGGTTTCACACTCATGTAGCAGGACCCATTTTAAAATGTTTCTGTTTCTTTCAGAAGTAATTATTTTCCCCACATAAAAAGGTATATGTCAAACCAATATAATCTTTCAGGCTTTTTCATTCTGACTATGGTAGTTTTAGAAACAATGAAATTCCTTTCTGAGGACAAATGATATGAATAAGTCAAACAGTAATTTTAAGAAGCATTGTGAACATCAGCAGTATGAGGCAATCCCACTGTATTCCAATTCTACCCTTGCACAAAAATATGTGAACCCACAAAACTCCAGACTGAGGGAGAATAAAAAACTTTGTTCAAGGGAAGTAATACTTCTGCCATAAATCTACAGGTAGAGCTGCCACAAAAGGAGGAAAAATTGTTTACTCCTCCCGTGCAGGATTTTCTTTTCCTCTTCCACCACTTATATAGCTACTTCAGAGAGTCAAAATAAAATATTAAAAAGGATTAAAAAAAAGTAAATGTGCTCCTCAGGAGATCAACTTGCACATATACAGGTTAATAACTTCTGATTGATTGAGTGATGCTACAGTAAACTAAATATGAAATAAGAAACGATCAAGTCCAATATCCACCTGAATTCATTCCTGCCTGGCATCTGGCACCTGAGCGCTGACTAACACCCAAGAGTACCCCAGGCTGCGTTAGGCAGAGCTTCACCAGCAGGTCGAGGGGGGTGATCTCTCCCCGCTGCTTGGCACTGGTGAGACACACCCGGGCGCTGTGCCCGGTTCTGGGCTCCCCAGTGCAAGGAAGGTACGGACATACTGGAGCAAGTCCAGTGAAGGGCCACTGAGAGGACCAGAGCATCTCTCACAGGAGGAGAGGCTTAGGGAGCCGGCACCGTTCAGCCTGGAGAAAAGAAGACTTGGGGGCAAGCTCATCAGTGTGTATAAATACCTGATGGGAGGGAGTAAAGAAGATGGAGCCAGGCCCTTCCCAGGGGTGCCCAGTGACAGGACAAGAGGCACAGACTGAAATCTGTTTAAATTCTGTTTAAACACAACAAAAAGCTTTTTTACTGTAAAGATGATTGAAAACTGGACCACGTTGCCCTGATAGGTTGTGGAATCTCCATCCTTGGAGATATTCAAAACCCAACTGGACAGGGCCTTGCGCAACCTGCTCCAGATGACTGAGCTCTGAGCAGAGCTCTGCTCTCCAGAGGTGCCTTCCCACTTCAGTAGAAGGAGGCTCTCCTGAAAATGTGGCATTCAGACTTGGCCTCTGTCTTTTGCCTTATGGCAAACAGTTTTTATTGCTCACCACCATCAAAGACACCGTGCCTTGTGTCTCTTAACCTGAACACGTCTGCACAGCTGCAGTGTGTGTGCACACTACTGTGGCCTTGGAAATTTGTGGAAGGTCTCCGAGGCAACTATGTGCCAGTCCACTACACCTGCCCAGATGAAACCAGAGCGAATTAGAACTATACCCTGAAAAGTCCCTTTGGAAGCTCCCGTCGAACTATGGGAAGAGGGATCAGAAACTTGTAGAGGCGACCTACTTCCAGCAAGAGTCCCCAGGTGAGGAGGAGCCCAAAGGTTCCACTAAAGGTTTAGGTCTATCACTACCTGGCCTTTCTGAAACAAGGATGGGCAGAAACATCAAAGCAAAAAAGCCCAAAAGCTAAAAAAAAAAAAAAAAAAAAAAAAAAAAAAAAAAAATTAAGTTAAAAATTCAAAACCTAATAATAATTTTAAGCTTTCATATTAGTTCTGGTTCTAAACTATGGTTGTTAAGGCTACATACAAATATTATCACCCTTAAACCCATGTCAAATACATGGTTGGAAATACAATCAAATTGCCATCTTCATAAAGTGCGCCTTCAGCTAGAAAAACACTCAAACAAGAGACTATAAATACCAGCAGGGAGCATCCTCTGGGTTTAAAGACAAGAGGAGACGCACACATACAAACACCTTTAATGCCAAACACACAAAAAGAAATGCTCAAAAACTTCAGTACTGTTTAAACTTACAGCAAATGAGAAGGAAAAAACAAAAGTGAATCTGTTCAGTTTGAAAACATGAAGTATTTTACAGTATAGGCAAACATACAATGTATTGTGCATTAAACCAGCACAGCCTTTTAAAAGGTTTTTATTGCATTTTTTTATTTAAAAACATTAGGTAACATATTTGCTCTGTATGTTCTCATCCTCTCAGATTTCTGAATAATTCTCCTCTAACAGCAATTGGACCCTGCTACGTAGATCAATTAAGAAACAACACTATCATTATAAAACCCCACACAGAAGAGCAACGTGGGGTTTTGCAGCAAGTATATAATTGTGCTAGCCTCAAAGATGCATAAAAGGCCACCACAGGGAAGCTGACCATGTATTTCTTGTTAAAGATGACAACAAAATTATCCCCAATTCTCTTAATTTTAAGAACTAAAACATTGAGTTTAAAATATCAAAGAAGAGTTAGAGACACTTTTTCAAAATCGATAATTCAGAATTTTTCAATAAGTTTCCTATTAGCATTCCCCCATCCCCCTAAATACCATTATTTTTTCCCAGCTGTATAAATAGTCTTAGAGAGTATGGCCTGAATGAATGCACCGTTCAGAAAACAACATAATTACAGCCATTTCCAGCAAACTGGGTGCCAAAAAAGTTACAAATTAATTGAAGGTTAGCACTGAAAATTAAATCCTAGTCAGCTTGAAGTCATTTTTTAGGCTAGTTTATATAAAATTAAATAGAAAGTTCGGTCTTGCAGTGTTCCATCAGCTTAGCGGAGAGATTTTTAAGGTTCAGCTGAACAAGTGGTTTGTACTGTTCCATCATGTGAAAAAAACTTACATTTCTCCCCGAGGGCATTTCTTGTTCTCAGCCTGCTTCCCAGATCCTCAAATGGAGAGATTAACAAAACTTTTGGGTTCTTCCCCAGTCCTCCTGGCCACGGACTCTCTCCAGAAGAGAGAAAAACCTATTCACGTTGAACCTAGTCATTATTAGGGAAGTCTACACCTTCTGTCTCACAACAATGCACCTCTCCTTTTGGCCCATTTTGTTGCTCTGTAAGGTCTTTTATATCTTTTATATCCAAAACATACCGGCTAAATTTTTTTACTGCTAGTGTAGAAAAAGCAAAGAAGCAGAAAGCATGACTTTAGGATAAACACACAGTTTTAGGTATTTCAGATCTTTCCACGGAGTCCAAACACAAAAAAATGGCAAGAAGGAAAGATACAACGTGCCAGCATCAAGAAGCTCAATTAAATTACTACAGTAAAGTCAGAGGGCCCAATAATAACAACAGTGACAACAACAACAACAACATTCAGAAAACCTCTTCCATCCATCCAACTTGGAAGCAGTTACGGAGCTGTTAGCCTACTTGTTTCTTTGATCATCCCTTCGTGGAAGCACAGTATCTGAAGATGAAGAATCAGGTGGATTTTCATGCTGTAGGCATACACCAGAGATAGGCTGACATTTTAAATTTTAAATCAATTCCCAGAATTATCCAGAAACACATTCTTACTTTACATGAAATCCCAAAAGCTCCTTCTGTCTTCACTTGAAAACTCTGCCCACATGTGACTTGGTTTTGCACACTATCCACGTTAGGCAAAACATTCAAAACAAGATCTCAGCAATTAAACTTGCATTTCAGTCTTTTGCCTGTACGGGATACAAACATGCCCATGCTGAGAGGTAAAATCTAGGAGGCTTTCGAGCATAAAGGAATTAAGCTTTTGGTCCAAGGAAGACGAGCCTCTGTTCAGCTCTCTTCTGAGTATCCTCCCTGAGGAGACATCTTCTACTACTTAAGATTTTCCACTCCCTTTGGGAATCTGCTAAGCCCTCCTCATCCTAAATGAATTTCAACTTTCATCTCCCAACTCTCAGGAAACTGCTGTAACTATCAAGCTGAGAAGGGACAACCGCTATCTTTCCTCCTATTTGGCAACTAGGTAACAGAAAAGTTAAAAAAGTCCCTGGAAAGAAAAGTTAGCAAAAGACAGTTACTGAGTGGTTAAGGCATTCCCATGAGAAGGAAGAGGCCAGGGTCTGGGTGTCTACTTCACGGGTTTTTTATTCTTGTCTATCAAATGTCTAATACTAAAGGCATAACATCAGAGAGCAGAAAATCCCTCTCCTTCCTTGCTCCTACCTTAGTACCCACACCACTGCACAACACAGTCGCGTCCTACTTTAACACCCAGCTGGCACTGCTAAAGTTACCAACATAACGTTACAACGATAAGAAACTCATCGTCAAAACTGACAAGGAAGGCTAAAAGATAAATTTCATATTTGTTTCCTGGGTGAGTAACTATTACTCCAATATTCAGCTGAAATATTTGTGTTCAGCATAATTGGCCTTTTAGGCATTTAAAAAAATAATTGGGGGAGCTTTAGGTCAAAAGGCTGTTGCACAGAAAGCCTGAATTTTGAAAACATTCCTGGCAAATATTTTCTGACATATTCTCAGCCTCTTCATTCCTGTTTTTGTTGTTCTTTTTTTATCATGAAGGGTATATAAAGGGCATCTAAAACTTTAGTCAATAGATCCATTATTATGATTGGCTGAAAACCATAAAATGCATCCATCAAGCCATTGTGTTGCATCTTGTGTTAAATTATGGTGATAAATAGTCCTTTTTTCATGACGTCACCTACTAATCTATTCAGAAATCCATTCACTGCTGCCATTATGCATCACTCACACTCATGCCAGCTTGCTGAAAAATCCTCCACATGACACAGCCCTGCAAGACTGCGTGTTACTCTGTGGAGACAAATATTTTCTGTTGCTTTTATGTCCTATTGTGAAACAATTGTTTTTCTGGTTCCCAGAGTTACCCCAAGCGTGTAGTAATGTCCTCAGCTATCAGCTTTGGGCATTGTAGCTCATGTACTTTTAATTGTTTACAACTTACATCAGGACTGGATTGAGTCCATTTGTACTCATATTGTTTTATCACTACAAGATGATACATTTTGCCACCTTCTTCTAGGTCAAAATTGAATCCTATTGAGAGTCTTTGAACAGAGAACTAATATTCACAGGAGCTGAGCTGGGGATGTATAGCAATTTTATTATTATGTTTGGGATTTTGCTTTGAATTTAGACAAATCTTTCTTGTATAATTAGATTTCATAACACTTGAATTACAGCTTACAAAAACAACAATGAACAAGAACAAAAATATTTGGCTAAAATTACTTTAAATCAAATGATTGCCTATGAAAACAAAGAACATTACCAGCTTTAGGTTTTTTTCATGTTTCCTTATTATTATACATCCATCTTATCTTTTGTTTAAATAAACTGTCCTTTTCTTCCCTCATTTAGCAAAGAACAGAAGAGACAGGGTAAGTCGGGGACAGCTTTTATAAGATATTGGTCTTACATTTTGGCAGTAACTGAAGAAAATTAGGGATGTATTCTACGGATTGCAGAAATAACTCGCATTTACAATTCTCTTTTAAAATTAAAAAACAAAACCAAAATTGGGCTTATTTCCTACTTCTAACATCTATGTGAAATAAATGGCAAAAGTATGATGTGAAGGAGCAGTGTCAAAAGCAGGAACCAATAGCAAAAACATTGTATCATTTCAGACTTATATAATCTTCTTTTCTTCTTACTATCAGCAGTACAACATAAAAACAAAATTATAGAAAGCATATAGCACCTCTTCTTACACAGAATACACAAGGATCTGCATCACTTAAGGCATAGAAAGCAGCTATTTTTTTTTTCCCCCCCTCTCGCTCTTTCTTTGGTGTTTCCAGCACTACTAAATGTTGAATTAAGCCTAAGGGAAGTTGGCTTTGGCTCAAGATATGAACAAAAACCTAACTGATGTAGTAATGATTCTCCTCATCACCCCTCCGAAGGAGGAATGGACATACAATCAGGCTGAAAAGAGTGGGTGCTCTTATCAGCTGGACTTTTTTCACAGCTGTATCTGAGCACCACCCTTTCACATCCTTGTGGTTTTGTTGGTGGTGATGCTGGAGAGAGCCTTCCATATGTTAATAGATGCAGACCCACCTTTTCCTTATCCTATAGGTTGTAGATCTTTCAGATTTCATCACCCTAAAAAAGAAAGAAGGAAGGAAACGGAAAGAACAGTCTGTGCTCATCCTAAATGCCAGCTGCCAGAAAGTAGGGATCACTTAGCTCTACTCATGCCACCTGTTTCACATTCCTGACAATCCAGGAGCAGCGGCACAATCCCACCTGCAGCACAGTGTTTCCTATCTCCTGCTCCACTGATGAAACGTGTCTCCATATAATTAGCAGGAGAGAGTAAAGTCCTTTCACCTGCATTGCTATAAAGCAAGAATAGAAGGAACTGCCTCCAGAGACACACCAACCTTCTATATACGCCACTTTTTGCAGCACCGTCAAAAATGCACAGGAAGAAATAGCTTGGTTCCTTTCTTTATGCATAGTCCTCGTTATTAAGGTACTGGTTCCAAAAGGTTTGGAGGAAAAAGCTGAAAAGTGAAAATTATCATTCTAATATTTAGAAGAAGGGATTTAGCCTTCCGAAATCATCCCCAAATGATTATGCAGAAGAACTATACTTAAACCTAAAGCTCACCAATATACTAAATCCTTGTAATAGAATCCGCAGAGCTACTTAGCGGAAGAGAATAATGCCTTGTGCCCCTCTTTCTCTCATTTCTGTTGTAGCCCTAACCTCCGCCCTATGTCATTACTTTTACTGGTAAAATGATGAAAGAAGGCACTGTACAGTTAATAAATTGTATTGGATTGGACAGACAAAATACCTAAATATGTCTGAGCATTCAGCAAAAAGATTTGAGGTGGAAGAAGGAATTTTACTTCTAGAACCCCTAGAAAGCCATGAAAATGTAGAAATACAGCTGAAGTGCTTTTGGGGAATGCAAATTGTCAACATAATTTTCAAATTCTTTTCAAATTCAAATTCCAGCTTCTGTTGAGAGCTGATGTACAGTACATAAGGTACACTTTGTGTAGCGTCAGCTAGGAACATTTATAGAAACATTCTTTTTTTTTCATCCATTGAAAAAGGAAAGCCTAAGTATGATACATTCAAAGACGATGTGCAAAATTTTGGCTTTTGCTTACGTAAGCAGACTGTCAGCTGAAACTCCCCACTGAAGATGCTCGTGAGACTTGAAACTTGGAAACTCACTTGAAGGGACTGACCAGAACCGAACATTTGGAAAAGATCCATGCTAGGTGAACGACGGGAATTTGATAAAAGCTGAACGGACACAAAATATCTCTCGATTTGTATTACCAATCAAAACCAGAGGCCTAAATGCTGAGACAGAAATGGGGAATAAAAGGTGGGGTTTGATGCAGTATTAATCCAAGAGCAGGGAAGCACCCAACATCTCTGAAATGACCTGCCATTGTGAACAATTTTCACCACAACTGTACCAAAACACATTTTGCAAATGGCATTCAGAGCCTAATTTTCAGAGGTGCTTGGCATTTGTTGGTCTTGTGCAGGGGGTTCAAATAGGGCTAGGACTGTACAGAAAAATTAGCCACAAAATTTAGGCGGCCTTTTACACTACACCTTTGTATTTGGTACCTTCAAAACCTGACTACAACATGATTTAGTTCTTCCTTGCTTCATAAGGTTAATAGTTGCTGATGACTGAGGCAATAAATACCATCTTGAACAGCGTCACATGAAAAAAACAGTAATTTTACATTTTCAAACCCTATATAGACATCACCTTGTTGAGTGTTATTTACAGCTAGTCGCAGCAGCAGAGAGCTATGCTTTACTTTTCCAAGAGATGTACTATTGCTCGATGAAATCAAGTACACTTGTCTTATTCCACTGACTTCTGAGGGACTATTTCTGAGGCAAGAGATATATTTATCCCACTGCCTGCTGCCCACTGTATTTACCTGCTAAGTGTCTATAGTACTAGGTGATAGTATCTATAGTACTAGGCGATAATGTGCTATTCTGTTTTCAACAATCCAGAGTGCAATGGAATACACCATTAATTCTGATAGGTCTGTGAGAACACCTTTGAAAATGTTTTAAAAGATAGATTAGTGCCTCATCAAGGCAGAGATTAAGTGAAAATACTTTCAAATTTGTCATGCAGCGTTGTATCTGTTGGGTTATTTATTATTTCATAGCGCATGCAAAGTAATAGATCAAATACACTATAGAGACTCCTTGGAGATATGAATGCCTTTTAGTATATTCAAACATACTGGTCAGTAAAACTGCAGCTTGGCATTTTACTTTCTTCTGAAGAAAACAAAGAGATTGTCACTGCCTATGGAGACACTGCAGTTCCCCGACTAAGTGTGCTGCACATGCTGGTTAAGAAATCTAAATTCTCCCTTCTTCCCCCAGCTAGACATGCCCTCGCTCTGCAGAACAGCCATCCTACATACTGTGTTGCATCACTCGCGCCTCTCTTGAAGTTTAAAGGTTAGACCTGATTTTGAGATGTCACCTTTCAGCATCTCTAATTGCTAGGCTTTGGGAAAACACTAATCACCCAGATGGAGCGGGCCACCAGCACTGTCCTGCACACATAGTGGCTTCTCCTTCACAGGCACAAGTGGGCCAGAGGGATGGACAGAGCAGAGCACAATGTAATGGCGAAAGAACTTCCTTCTCCATTCTCTCTTCTTCACATGATTTCACATAAGCAAATATGGGAGGTAATACCATAGCATATTGTTTGCAATATGCTCCCTTGGCCACAGGGAAAAGAAACAGTTTGGGAATTCTTTTAAAAGCAGTTAGCATGACATATAGTCTTTACATTTTGCTTAGATGATGCCTTCCTTCTGCTCTTCTTATTTATTTAGGTTTCAAGCCCTCTTAGCAAGAGCGCTCCTCTCAAATACAGTTTGAAAATCCAGTAAATAGAGTTCTACTGTCAAATAATTAAGACATTATTAACATTCATCCTTACAGCTTCTCGCTCCCCTAATTTCCTTGCCAAAATGTTCCGCTGAAAAGACAAAGTTGAATGTTCCCTACCGTAACACTTGCCTTTCTCCAGATACTTTGCTCATACAGGACAATTAAAGAGAATCTGAATGACACTGATTATCAAAGGCAAAAGATAATATCATATTCAAAGAACAAAAATAGGCTATAAGACTTCAAAATATCTTTACACAAATAGCAAAGTTAAAAAGAAGGAAAGGGAGTTACAAAGAAGTTATTAAGCAACAAAAGGCTTTTTTCCCATGCCCTTCAGACCATTCATAGCATTTGGATTTGAAAAGAGGATGACAGAAAGAGAGTAGGTTGTCTAAAATTTTACATTGGAAACAAACAGGTACAGACAATGAGAGAACAAGTGTGCTGAAAACTGGGGTTCTCTACTAAGAGATGTTAATGTACAAGTCAAGACTACAGAAGGAGAAATCGCCATAAACAACAAAGGGAAAATGTAGATGTGACAGACAGGGAGATGCCGGGCAACAAAGAAAACAGATATATAACCCAGTTATTCAGACATACAGTATACCATCTATTATCCTCCCATTATTATGAGGATAGTGGCATGTGCCGGAAAGTCATACCCAATGTCCCAGGACACACTTGAAACACAGCACAGAAGCTCTTGACTTCAAGGATCCTATATTCAGTCTCCAGTGAAGACACAGGCTGAGATATTACAGATCTAAAGAATATCATATAGTTAAAAGCTGTCAGAGGAGAAAAGGGGAGATCATCTGTCCTGAGAGATAAGCCGAAACATGGGCTCTCCACAGGAATATACAGAAATTAGGACTTAACAAGGTTTCCACAGCGAAGATGACTACAGATCTGACACAAAATTTGTGTTCTCTGTATTTACTGCTTAAAGATGTGTATATTCTCACAAAACCTTTTATCCTAGATAAATAAGCTTTACTTTTGGAAGGAAGACATCTAGTCAGTTAGTCATTACCCTTAACTAATGTGAAGGGGGAACAGAATTTGCCAGTCATGTTGTGGTGATAACAGTTTCTGTAAAAACCTGCAGGTTCCCTTTTTGTCCAGTTTGCCAATCGCAACCACAGCTGTGTTGCTCTGCATCAATTATAACCTACTTCAAAATGGCCACACTCCTTTAAAAAATAAGTAAAGACTAACCAGCGTCATTTGTAGTGTAAGAGGGAATGGAGTTCTCCTCCAGCAAGTGATTTGCAAGGGCTGAGCAGCTGGTGAAGAAAATGTTAAGTCAGAGTATTGTCAAGTATTAGCTGCTTCTCTTCTACTTCTCAAAACAATCCTTTCATTACTCTTTTGTGTTTTTATTAATCTCTAACAAACGAGTCCAACAGAAACTCCAGCTTCTTTTCCCAATCTTTGTCCATGTAGGATGACTCCCTCCTTTTAACGGCTAATCTGGTAGTTTGCTTCTTGTCTATCTCAGGCTGCCATTTGGGGATAAATTCTACCCGCGAGCCAAGCTACACTCAATCAGATGCACACACTAAATAACAGAAGCACGCACTGAAGGAAGCGCCAGCATTTCCAGTGTCCCCATCAGGCTTGTTGGTAGAAACACATAAGGTAAGCACCATTAGCTGATCACTATCAAGGTAACAAGAGACAGGAAAAATTTAAAGTTTAATATCCCCTTTCCAGCACCCATTCTTACAAATACCTTGTCCAAACATGAATCCCAAAAGGAGTGAAAGAAAGAATTTTTTATTTCCCCAGAATCACAAGCTAATATATTCCCCTGTGAAGACGGAGGAAAGAGGAATACATATTTCAGTCTGATACCGCCACAGCACTTTGTAAAAACAAACCAATTTCTCCGAGAGAGTTGTCATTCGGCAGCTACTTCCCAACCTCTCCTTTATTCCAAACCCATTTCAGGTACTGTACTTTACACCTCTACATGCAGGTTAAAATATTTTACAACAGCTATGTTTCAACAGCAGAATACAGCCACTCAGTAGACAAAGATGTGCTCAGAGCTTCATGAATACATTCAGCAGTTAGGAATTGGGGAGAGAGGAGCACAGGGAAATGGATTTAGTGTTTGCATTCATTTCTGGGCATGAAACATTTTTCTCTCATTTAAAGAACTGTATTTGACTAGTTTGACATGTTGAAGATCCAGCTGGAAAGCAGCACCAGATGAGACCATGCTTACCAGCAACGAGAAAATGTCTCCAGTGCATGTTTCCTTGCCAGTGGTTTCTAGAAAGTGACAGGCTGTGCGGGGATCCGCGTATCAGCTGTTTCATTGTGCTCATTCTACATTCAGGCGCTTGAGAAGGCACATGCTGGTGAACTCACCCAATTGCTAAGTAGATCAGCACTATAATAGCAAACTGGGGGGAAACTTCCACAGGAGGATTGGAAAGACGGCATAATCTTGAGACATAAAATATTGTCTTCCGAAGGGCTGGGTTGTACTGGGAAGCAATACTGACCACTCCATTATGTACACAGGACTACCGTGATGCTTCGACTACATCTGTGGTAATAAATTTAGCAGTGCCGGAGTGTATCCCTCAGCACTGAGACACGATTGTCTACACTTCAGTTTATCAGCACTCCCTCTAGCCCAGCTTGGATCAGGGTCAACTACTACTCTCCCAAACAATTCCTGGATGCAGTTCAGGACTTAACGTAGGGTAGGTGCCGTTCCCAGTTGACAATTTATAATAGTACAGAGGTAGCCCAAGTGCCTAAAGGTTCCAGAAATTAAGAGGATTACACGTTTATGTAGAGGTGGATACATCTGTAACTACACAAATAGCCAAGATTCCCATAAAAGAAAGGGCTGAATGCACAGGTCCGAAACTTCAGAAGGTAACATCTCATACCCGGGACTCGCTCTCTTTGGTTAAATACATAGTTTAAAAACTCAGGATCATATTCAAGGATAAAACTATCCTTTCCATTATCTCCTTCTATGTGGCTGTCCACCCCACATACAGCTTTGATTCTTACCCATCACTAGGAAAGCAATTTCTAGTTTTAGACACCTGACTTCCCCTGGGCAATTCAGAGCGGGGATTTAATGTAGGTAAATCTGAACTGTCCTCTGGAGGAGCCCCTCTCTCTGTCCACTGAATATTTAGTGATGAATAGGTCTGTATCCCTGATTTAGATGACTGAATTTTGCCCTTAAAATTAAGCAGATTCAACATTCATCAGAGTTCACACTGAGGTACCTAGATTGTTGGTAGCTTTCCATAAACATATACCTCATTGGATCATTCTTCTGTTCAGTAATCCTGATCAACAAGAAGCTTCAGCCACAAAAAGATGCCCTTCCCCTTTTCCTTGTCTTTGTTTCATAGGAAAAAAATTGTAAATAGAGGTTCAAATTATATCCCTATTGAGGACTTCTGGTGGAAAACTTCAAAGACAGTGGCGTAACCAATGCTTATGCCCTCATCCTCCAGCCTCTGGGATACAGTATTTCTTTTGCTATGAGCCATTTTGTCCTTCCCCATCATACTGAACCTCTTCCTTGACTCCCTACGAGCTGTAGCAAGCCTCTGTCCCTTCCAGTTAAGCTGCCTCCCCGGAGCACAAGAGGATTGGCACTGGTCTGCACGTACATCTGCCCATGGCTGGGTCCTTCACACATTTATCGGCATTTCTGCATGAGGCAGCTAGTGGTAAGTCTGAGGCCAGCGGCCCACGGAAAGAGAAACATGCTCATCAGCTTTCACAGACTACTCCTGTCTTTTCAACTCTGATTAGTCAGCTCTTAAATATCTTGGCTGGAGGATGCCACTCGCTCCCCGTTTGATTGAGAAGATGGGTAAAGCTGCTAGTGTCAAGGGACAATAGATGCTACTGCGTTTCTGGCTATTCCCTGAATAATACTGACTGCCATTGATATAGTTGCTGGTGTTGTCTCTTTCTCTGCTGTCTTAGGTCACCAGCTGCTAACTAGTTTGATAAGAAGTGAACTTCGGGGTGTCTACAGATCACAAGGAAAAGCAAGGCCACAAGTCTCCTCTGCCAAAGCTGAGGGGTCAGTAGCAGCTCCTTTAGTTAAAGTACATATTATAATGCACAGAAATACATAACTGTTGGGTTGAACAGGAAATTTCTTTCTCCCTATGGAAGCTAAGATTTCCAAAGAACAAATAATTCCTCAAGACAGCACAATGAAAAAACCTGCCATGTACCAACCTGAAACTATCTCACTAGTATAGAATTATCTTAAAGATTGTATGGATTCTTTCCATGATGTACTACATTTTGTTTTCTAGGTTTTAAATAATTTGTAATTAAATATTTCTAAATGGTTTAAAAATCAGACACCCAGTGCTACACTTACCAAATCTCAAATTGCTAAATTGGTAAAAACTTTCACTGTATGGTAGATAAGCTTTAGAGGCAGAGTGGACACAATTCACCAGAAATAAATAAATGAATAAATAAATAAATGCAATACGGACAAGCAGTCAGAATCTCTGTCAAAGACGTATGGTGCCTTGGGTATAAATCAGTGTAGCTCCACTGACTTTAATGACATCAGGCCAGTTTAAGACAGCTTGACACCTAGCTCAGTTTGGGCTGTTAGCAGTACCATCAAAGACATAATCAGCTGCTTTCTGGTGTTTGCCTAGCTGCTGGGGCCCGATGCATGTTCATCTGCACCTAAAAATAACTTCAGGTCATCCAAAAAGAAAGTTAATGTATCTAAAAAGTGTTCAAGTTTTTGTTTGAAGTGAGGTAAATGAATCTAGATTGTTGGGGTTTTTTCCCAAAAAACAAACACTGGGAGTGTTTTAAATTATTTGTCTATAAAAAGAGAAAAGGTTCAAAATTTAAAACTTTTTCATTATAATATTTAAGGCATCACAATTCTTCACTAATGCTTTGGCTGGATAATGCTTCTGAGATGATCTGACCAGCTATTTCTGACTGCAAATTAGGGGACATGATTAGATCCTAAGTGGCTTAAGACCTGGCTGCTTTGGAAATCTCTTCTCTTCCTACTGTCATATCAACAAAGATCAGCAAAACTGCTAGATTTGGAATCCCTTTCATATAAACATCAGGAATTGATTTAGCTTTGTATTCCACACAGACAATCCTCAATTTTGGAATTTTATCCTTTCTGATTCGAAGACCCACTTTATTAACCTCCTGCGGGTATGGCAAAGACTATCTATTTTAACCAAGCGATTCAAGAAGTGGGCAGATGAAGGCCAAAGAGTCCGAGTTACTATTGCTATGATTACTTTGAAAGACTCTTATTTATTTGATAGTACTTGCTGATGCATACTTACTTGTTGTATTTTTAAAGGTGCTCAGAAAATAGGATAGCCTTCTTTTAAATATTGAATAAATCAAAATGATCAGCAGTATGTTAACAGAGGGCAAAGGCAGGGACTGGCCCCATAAAGACTACTGACTAAGACTTGGCACTATCCTGGAAGTTATCTGTTATTATATGAACAGACAAACAAAGCAAATTGTATGGGGACCCAGAAATTTTTGTCTTCCTAGGATACACTCCTTATGGCTTTATCTCTGATCACAAGTAAAAATGTCTTGGATTTTTTTCCTAAAAGGGGTGCCAAACTGTGAGAACAAACATTCACTTCATAAAATATAGACAGAAGAAAATATAAAATTACTGGGGTCCGAGCCTCTTGGACCTTATAGAACCGGGGGCTGAATTAATCTTTGCTGAAATGACCTAACTTTTGAAAGTCTCGTGGAAGAACCATTTGTTGAATTATAGATTGTAATGTTTCCTCCCAGACACTGTTTTCCTTAAAAGGTGTCCTTCTCCCTCTCTCCCTAATTCACAGCCATGTTCTCTGACAATTCCTTCCCAGTGGAAATACTAGTTGTGTTCCAAGTTCTCTTTGGCACAGGAAGTATTCACCGCTTCACTTTAAAGAAAATGTTGCCCAGATTTCCCGTTTTCCCAATATTCAGAAACCGAACCTGTGTTTTGAAGCACGTTCTATATATACAGCCATGCCTTCATTTTGCAGTGAGTTACAAGTTCCATCTGCAATTCCTCCAGATCATAGCACCACTGGCTGAGATCAAATAAAGCATACAGACCGTTTAACATAACCAATAAGGCCATTTGATGCCCGCATTAACACATTCTTTTTGTAAGGTGTCATTTGACAAAAACACTGGGGCAAATGGCAGACAAACTATGCAGGTTCAGAAATACCAATTCTATACATTTGTTAGGGGCCTTTTAAAAGAAAATGTGCCATTATAAGATAATAGCTGTTTCTAAGGTTCATAAAGGAACATAAAGAAGTGAGGTGTTCAAATTACATTCCTCACTTCCACTGTTTCTGCTTAACTGGTCATCTATCCAAGACTACCAAATATTGTAAAGTGTATGTTAGCACCACAGAAGTGACTGGCAATAGCAGCAATGAGACAGCAACAATGACAGACAGTCCCCGATGAGTATTCCCCCCCAATAAAACCACACTTACAATCTGTGCTCCTCCCGTGTTTTCTCAAGGCCTCATGAATCTAATACTCAACTACTGTAAATCACTGCAGCTCCGCAGCGATCACCAATTTAAACAGATAAGGATCGGTCAATGAGTCTTTAATGAGGGCTGGTTTATCACTATTGTTTTTATGCAACTGTTACACAGAAATGCCATAGGAAGAAAACATTTAAAAAGCCAACTGATGTAAAAAACCCACAAATGATATCGAATAAAAAAACTGGTAGGCGGAAAAAGCTCAAGAACCTACAGATACATTGCTTCTGCAACACAGCACTCGGGAAGCTGTAGGGCTCTGCAGGGAACATACAGGCTGTATATTGCCATTGTATTTTGAACTCTGTTGGAGGACCCAGTATCATTGATCTGAACAAATAAAGTCTGGAAATATCACATGCAGATCTCGGGAAATCTCTCTTACCTCTTCTACAGCCACAGATGTCATCCCGTGCAGCACAACCAATACAGATCCCATACTAAGTTTGGGAAGCAGGATATAGGGAATCTGCGCAGCCCTGGGATGCAAATTTAGAATAACAAAGACGTCAAACAGTTCCATATAACATCTAAGGATATTTTTCTGTCTTGCTTCTCTTACTTTCCCCTTTCCAACCAGGATTCGGTCCCTGTGTTAGGTATTTCTGCAGGTGAAAACCTGACTCCTCTTCCTAGCAGAATTGAAAAGCACAAGTAAGAATGTGAGCCTAAGCCTGAGTGCGTCTGCAAGCGCGCAGCACGAGGAGCCTCCGCGGTATCTAAGCTCCGGTGGTAACAGGCTTGCTCTGCACCCAGGCATTTCTTCGTATGACTTGGTTTTATTTTTCCTAACAGGTATTGCTAGACGTGCACATGAGCAGCTCGTATACTGTCAGAATCGCTACACGGAGGGACTGGTACACTTCCTATCACCTACAGCCATTGCGCTATGCAAATGGTTTCTATCCCTAATTTGTAGAGGCGCGCATTAAGTTTTGAGGCAACTAACCATTCACCAATAACATATGTCCATCTTTGAAATGACACATTTTATTTTTTTCCCCACATATCTTCCAACTGCTTTACTATGTATTGAAATAAGAAATAGAAATGTGGTAATATAACTATAGAGTATGAATTCAATTTTGCTAGGGTGATTGTGTGCCTTACGTTTTTAAAAAATGGGTAGGGCTCAAAGAAAACTCTTTCAAAAAAGCATTACAAACCTGCAGGGGCTTATAGATAAAATCACATGTACAATTTCATGTTAAGTAGTAAAGAGCTAATGGTAATTAAAAAAACACATGACACTAGCAATTGCTGAATCATTTTTTTAATTCAGCACTTATATTTGTAATGGTAGATTTTTTGATTTCACAGAAGCTTTGCTTATTATTACACATTTCCAAGAAGGTTTACAGCCATAAATTGTGGATTTTTCTGTTTACAGCAATTCTATTGTTATGATTTAACCTAAAGAATACTAAATTAAAATTTATTTACTAAATAGGTTAAGGATAGCACACTTATTCAAGATTTCAACCCTATTTCATGCTTAGACAGGCAGATCTTAATTATACACAAAAGAATACAAATGTTATTAGCATGATAATAATTATTTAGAAGTCGTCGTCTTAAAAAAAAATTAAAGCAGTATTGTCATTCGTGCAGCCACATTTTTCAGTAGAATGACAGCTACGCTAGTCATAGATATGTTCAAAGAACATATACAATATTCAAAGCTGTGCAGCCGACATGTTATCAGGATAAGCTAGAGTAGGTACTGCCAGAAACGCACTGCACACTAATCATTATGTCCTACCCATGCTACTACATGCAAATAGAATCCTTTGTGACATTTTGTCAAATATTTTGAGGTTTCTATACTTATCATTTTTCCCTTTGCACTCATTAACATACAGCCACCCAGAAAGTGAAGTCACGAATTGTTTGTACTTCAGTTCTTCACAAGGATAACACCATGACAAATTAATGAAAGGGAAATTAAAGATGTAAGTATTTCGAAGTCTAACAGATGAGTTGAAGGGCAGCAAAATTTAAGTTTGCATTTGCAACCGGCTTTCCTCAAAACTGATGGAGAAAATGCAGTGATTCAGTCTGTATCTGTGCTCTAAAAAATGTAAACATTACATATAGCACCCAGCACACGACATACTCGATAAATCAATTTATAAGTCCTGCATTTTCCTAGCCTGCGCTGCAGGTCAATACTTACTGTCAATGAGCCCATATTCTATCAGATTGAGAAAATGTAAAAATGGCTCAGGACTAAACAGTTGGCTACCGTACAAGCAATGCATTTCTCAACATTGATTTGCCAGAAGTGTTTCTGTTGTCTTGTTGCTCTGGGCTGGCATTTTTAATTATTTCTGAGACAAATGGATCATTCACACACAGAAAATCTGTAGGGCTTCTCATCAAATTAATAAAATAATAATGAAAGTAGTCGTTTTGGACTGCAAACTGTCAAAATACCTGAAAAGCTCTACAGTTCTCTACAGCTTAAGCAAACTAAAATGCTTCTCCGTGTTATTTTAAATCCTAAGTACTATGACATAAAATAGATTGTACAGTGTCCATTGTATACAATGACACCTACTGTGACAAAACCGACTATGTTTAATGACCTTTTTAAATCTTATACCTAGAGTCCATAAAAGCATTGTAATTCAGTTGTAAAACACACTTTAATAATCAAAATGCAGCTGTTAAAATAGCATTGCTCATAATTCTAACTTCAGGCAATTTTTTTGTTTTTAATGCAGAAGAGCAGACCACAGTTTAAAATTCCTATGAGGTCACTATTGGCCATTACAGTGTTTTTTTGCAACTTAATAATAGATGTTTTAAAGTTTAAGTGCAGCCTCAGGCACTCATAAGCATTTATTACAAATCGCTGGTTGCCTCCCTTATGCAGAGAGGAATAACATTTACATACAGTAGCACAGATTAATAAGATAAAAAATTTGAAAAAGCCGTCAGTCAGGGAGTGAAACTGGTGCTAATAAAGCCCACTACATTCTTCGGAAATATCAAGCCGTCTGTTCCAATATTTTGCCATTCCCCATGAGGTATACAAATCCAAATCAGATAAGACTCAAGCAATGCCAAAGACATGCTGCTCTGCTCTCCAGTGGCATCCAGCTGAATCTTTTATTTATCTTCAGAGCAATTGTACATTCTCGTCTACTAAAGACTGAAATAAACCCAACATCCCTCATCTGAAAGTTTCATAAAATGGGGCCCACTTCTTCCTTGTTTGCTAAACCATGATTAGTGACTACAGCGCAGCGCAAAGTGCGTGCTACAGTAAGTATATATAATAGCAGGCATGGGACCGCTATAGGAAAGGCTAGTTAAAAAGCGCCACGTCTCGCTGTAGTTTAACATGATGCTCACATGAAACAGAACACGGAGGAAATCAAATTGCTTAAGCGGAGGAAATCCAAGGAGTCTTACACATTTCTGCTTTATATTAGAAAGACAGCTTAGAAGCCAGGCTGCCAAAGACATTAGGCAAGGTAAAGCGCAATTCTTGTAAAATAGCACACACAATGTGGCATTATGATTAAACTGCAAAGGTACTTGTTATAACAAATCACTTTGTAAATCAAATAAACTACAGCATAAAAAAAGAACATAAAATCATTTCTGCACCCTTGTAATGCCAATAATTTTAAAAGTACGGCATTAAGAACAGGAAGTCAGAAGGAAACCAATCAGTAATTTTTAGTGAGATTTCTCCCAAAGATAAAACACATTTATTTACACAACTATTTGTACAACTCTCCTCCTGAGCAGGGCTGTGAATTGGAGACAAAAAAGAGATCCTGTTCCCTTCTCATTTTTCTTCAAGAACGCTGTCATATTAACATTGAATAATTACTAAAAATTGTAATACACTGGTGTAATATTACCTTTTGCCAAATTGCATTAATCAAAAAGTGAGCCCACTGCAATCAAGTAATTAAGTGCGAAAAAATTCGGCGTATTTGCATAGCATGTCTTCCCAGGATTGTTTGCTGTGTCGCAGTGTTTTTAATTCCTGGGGTTTTGTGTTTTGGTTTCGTTGCAGAGATGCCAAGCAAAAAGGTAAGCGAAGGGGGGTAAAACAGCCTACGTGTAGTGGTGAAAGAAAAGTGCCCAAGACCGGACGAGGAATGGCAGGCTAGTGTCTGACGGCCACCTTGCCTACTCTGAGTGTGTACACAATACAATAAATCCTGCTTGACCTCCTCAGAAAACCAGACTATTGTTCACCAGGAGAAGTAGTAAACACGGCTGCTTAATTACACACCGGCAAGCACTCCGCTGCATCGGGCTTATGATACAAAAATAAGGAGTTTCTTGTTCTGGTGGGTTTCTTTCGGGGGGAAAAAAAAAATTGTATACATAGTAAAGATCACTTCAGGTGTATATTAAACTGGGTAAAGTCAGAAAGAGCTCCTTTGTATAATGTCACAAAGCAACCTTTAATGCTATTAGAATAAATGCACACACAATTATTTTTATAGTCTTTTGTCTCCCAAGTTTATTTGAGATGTGAGCAAAGGTTTCTTTTCCAGATCAGCACCTAAACTTGTAGAATCGCTGTGCCAAAAAATTATTAATTGGGAAGATGAATTTTATTAAAAACCAGGGATTTTTGCTGATTTTTTTGTTGTTGTTTGTCAGAACAGTGCCTGTAAAGCGTGGCTTCTTCCACCAGTCTATCCTAGGCTAGCTGTGAATAGTGCCCATTTTGAGATTAGGAGATTAGGTTATTCATCACTTGAGATGCTCCCTGCTGTGCTGCTACTATCAGAGCGCAGCCAAATCAAAACATCTCTGGAAGGCATTTCAGAATAATTGAATGCATCATAATTTCCCTATTAATACATATCTCATATTACAGATTATGCATGAAATGTTCACATTATCTGTTACTTTTTGTTAACGTCTTGCTCCTTGCCAGTAAATTTAATACACAGAGTGAATCAGCATGCCATGATGAAGGGATAGGTTACTGATAGCCATTTTTTCAGGATTCAGTAGAAAATTAAAGTAAATCGATCATTTTATAGCCCCACTGGAATGTCTACAAGGGCATGTTGCTAAGCAAATGGTAATTTAAATGTACTGTGTAATTTTTCTAAGCAATTTACTGAAAGCAGATTTTATTTCTCACTTACTTAATATCAGATGCTCTTTATCTGTTAGTGCATGATGTACCAGTTATAGAAAAATTATTAATCTATGCTTTAATCAAATGGCAAATATACAGTGATTTGACAGCTAGTTGTATACATATTAGGATGTCTTAATTCACATGAATTACAAGCAATATCACTTGCTATTATCTTAAAAGACACAAGATGATTAAATTACATACATAAAAACCACAGTAAAGTTCCAGGTAAATCAGCACAAATCCTAAAGAAACAGTAATCCAGCTGTCTATTGTATTTCACAAAAATCAGTAACACTTGTCATTTACATTTTATTTTTTGCATGAGCAGATCTACTCTTTCAAAAGTTATCTAATTACAACTGAAAATACAGCACCCGTTACAGCACCTATAGAATTCACCAGAATTAAAAATGAAATTGTGAAAATGAAAATTGGGATGGGATTAAAAAAAAGTCATGAATTTTTCAAGGCAATTAATTACCAGCTGGGTGGGAGCTGTGCCCAATTTATACATTCAGTGCGCATATACTGCTTTTAACAAAGACTGTTGAACATATACCTCAGCTAACTTCTAGCCCTTATTTAGGCAAAATGCCAGTTGGCTTTCAGTGCAGATTTTGCCTCAAAGGCAGAAGGATCAGGTTCGATAGAGTATTTTAACTTTAAGAATGATTCCGAGTATGTGACTAGTTTAAAAAACAAATAAGGCCACAGCAAATAACTTCCCTCTCCCCCCACCCAACTCTGAAATGTGCTTGATGACAGCCTTCATTTTTATGAAATACAAAGAAGTCTCCATTTATCCTTCAGGTTCCTTAGAATGAATGTAGGGTCCTCCTACGGCTGATGCACAAAATGTATTATTGTCATTAATGAAAAAGTTAATGGGCCATTTTCTTATATATCAATTTACATTTTACAATTTGAGTATACAAATGATATGTACAGCAGAGAGCTGATTATTTTTGCTCAAGGAAATAGTTTTAATGTGTTTTATGGACATCAAATGTTGTGAATAATGATGCATCCACAGAATGCAAATAGGATGACAGTTCTTGTGCTGTGATCAACAGTCCTTGGATAAAAGGTCTGCAGTGACAATAATATTCTACGGAGGGTCTGAACAGTAAAAAATGGGAAACAAGAGGATTCCATGATGTTCAAAATGTACATCAGGAGATAGATTTGAAATTGTCACTAACATAATTATTTCACAAGTACAGTGCAATGGCAATTTACAAGTGAAATATGCTCCAAATTCCCATTTTATACAGTTGGTGTTTCACAGCAAATGGATTGTCTAGCCTTTTTAATAGCTTTTTCTCCAGTTGAAACTTTTGTTTTTAGCCAAGTACGATTATCTAGTGCATGCCCTATGTTACACGAGGCCAGCAAAAATTTATTAGTAGCATCTCCCCGGTGTATTAAACTGTTTATCTTGGAAGACAGCCTGTGCACGTAGGAGTGGCCACGCTACATCACTCCATGCCATGGCACTGGGAGTGGGGTGCAGTCCCTCAACAGATTCAGGGTGGTCCCAGTACCGTCTCCATAAAAGGTTGCTTTCCTTTTACTAATTCCCAACAGGAGGTCCCAAAGGGATTGGGCTGCATCTGTAGGATTGAAGTGGTCACTACTTTTGCGACCTAAAAATTACACTAATTCAAATGCAGGTGGGCTCTACCTAGTAGAGGCAAGATTTAGAGCAGCTCTATCTAGTAAGAGAGCTGAAATGCACCCCAGTTATGTGTACCACAGTTGTCTGCCGCACTCACGAGGAAAATTTCATACAATATAGTTAGAACATATTTGAAAAAGAAGCTACAAGATACATGATCAGACAGAGCTAAAGCGTTAAAGTGTTTCCTTCCACAGCAGTGTACTAATTTTCACCAGGATAGGTTTGGAGATTGTTACCAGACCTGCAAACTGTTTTCTAGAGTTTCTCGCTATGGCTATAAAAAGAGGTGCAATTATTGCAGTTTTTAAATTACTGCTCATGCTAGAGCAATCCATGTTAAAAATGCAACACAGGATTTTTATTTCTTTTTCCCCCAAATCCAGTGCTGATAAACAAACTATGCTGTGCCAGCACTCATCAGGTAGTTTCAGATTTTAAGATATACTACAGTTACAGTGGCCTGTGTAAATCAATCTTAACCCATGGTATTAGAAACAGAGTTACCCAAAAGATATTCAGTTCATCAGGGAGAGACAGGGAGAAAGTAGGAACAGATGTTGTGGTGTGGTTCACCTTTGCTACATGTGCTGTGTGCAGTGCCCCGTAACTACTGGCTATGTCAGCTGTAAAAGAAAAAAAGAGTATCAGGCTCACAGAGATTTTTTTTAAAAGGCATTTAAAAAAAGTAGAAAGCATATCTGGTCTGCAAGCCTAGCTAAAGCAGCACGATGCTCCTCTAAAGGCTCAAATGTTGCCAAAAGACAACTATAAGTCACTTTCTAAAAGCTACACAATATTCTGCATAAAAACCCTGCCAAAATACTTTCCTTGGTCTCCCTGAACTACTGGGTGTCGCACCTGAGCACGATTATACTGAAAGAAAATATAGAGTTATTGGATGTTCATTGCTGTGTGCCTGAATTAAAATTAAGGTGGTAGAGGTGTACAGGAGCTGAAATACTGTGTATAGATGTAGATATAGATACATGAATTGGTTTTGGGAAACATCCAGGAAACTACAGTGGGCAGCTTCAAACAGATCTTCTCCACTTTCCAAAATACAGGCTGACGACATGTAGAGACTCCAGAGCTCTGTCCAGAAATCAGAATCATGAACAAATTTAAGCTGATGCCATTCAATCGATAAAAACTGGAATGGCAGATGCAGGGCCTTGCTCTCTAGTACCACCTGAGGTTTCTTCCCAAAAAGGAACAGGACTGCTTTTTCTTTAGGTACATCCTAACCACCATTGGAACAAGCGTAGGGTTCACTGCTGGCACTTTCAGTTTGTATTCACGCAGACGGGAGGACAGTAAAGCCTCTTGGCCACCTTTGATGTTCTCTTTGCAATCAAAAATTGTGTAGTTCACATTTGTCACTATTGATCCTTGTTTTTAGGAGACCAGTGCCGATTATTGCACATTTGCAACACTGTCATTCAGAAGAAGTCTATCTGGTCACATCAACAACAAAAAAACATTTTTTAGGCTAGCGCTGGGGAATCTAATTAAGCATGAAGCAAACCATCAGCATTTTGGATACCATGGAATCTCTTAACAAATACTCAGTTTCTGATGTTAACCATTATGCTAAATCTCTGTAGTACTTTAACGGCTTTACACACAAAACACTATTTTAACTACGCTTTCAGCCGATCATCTCTACAAAGCCAACATTACATGGAGTGACAATTCAGTGCCATCACCCTGTTCCTTTAATTAGCATATCTAATTTCCTCCAAATCTCCTTCCAAGAAAAGAAAGGTTCTGATCAGAGGTGAAAGGCTCATCTGTACAGCACTAACTCAACCTATAGTGACCGCCACAAAAAAAAGAGAAGGGCAGTTGCCTGCTTTGAGCTCAAGATGTTTGTTGTAACACATCTACACCGATCCCACCTCCGGTCTAGGAGGAGACGCTAAAAGTAAAGAGTCTCTCACATAAAAAGAACATAAATATTTCACCTCACTTGCAGAGACCTCGTCAGGGTTGCTCTGTGCGCAGCACTAACGCAATGCAGCCAGCGCAGGTGGAACAAAACATGCGTTTTAGAGTCACAGGAAAAATACAGAGGAAAAGAAAAACCCACCCCCTCAAAGTAATCCAAGTTAATAAAACAAAAACATAATTCTCCTAAACATGACAGGCACAATCTTCCTTTTTTTCTATTAAGTTAGCAATTCATCCTGAAAAATATAACAAATATCCTGCTGCACATTGACGTGTTTTCTAACAATACAGAAGCCTTCACTAGCAAAAACACTTGGAATCTGTAATCAAGAGTAAGATTTACTGTATTTTAGGACATGTGCATTGAAATTCAACTTCTCTAAGTAATACTAATAATTCTCTTTTTTATCATTTCATATCAACCATAACCTGTGTCAAGGAAGCTGAAAAAAACCAAGAAAATTTGATGAAGAGGTTTCTGGCTTCAACTTCAAATTGATAGCTAATATTGATCAAATTCGACTCCTACAAAAACATACATCTCATTGATTATAAATGGAGGGATATGTAGACATTCTGTATGTACATATTTCCTCTAAAGACATTAGGTATTAAGAGGATGTTTGCTGTTAAGCATATGGTAAAGTGTTTTGATGAACAAGAATAAATACCAGTTTGCCTATGTCTAAATGTTTTTTTGGACTGCAGGTCACCTTTATGTTTACAAAAATACAAACAGCATATATTATTTTCAGTTACATGTTTCTTGTTTCCTATTAACTTTCTATACAAGATCACAGCATGTTTGATAATAAGAAAAAAATGCCACTGTAGATTAAAACTAGCAAAGACAGTGTCAGCTTAGGTAAAAGAAAGCATTTTGTATAACTTTTTTGGGTTAAAAAAATTTATTTTGAGCATAATCTTTCTTGTCCTTAACACTCCAAATATGTTCAGTTGCAAGGTGGAAAGATGCGATTCAAATTAATGAAGATAAACTGTTATTTAAAAAAGCAAGGATAAAGGGTCCTGCAAGTAGCAGGCTTCGATTAGTAGCTTTGTTGTAGGAACTGGTTACTAAACGTGAGCGACTAGAGTTGGCCAGGTACTTACATGTTAGCCAAAACTCCAGACTGATTTGCTGACAAGCTGAAAAGTCAATGACAACGCCAAAGCATCCTGCTGCTCCCACGCTCTAATAATCAGGACAAAATTCTTGAAGCTTTAAGTCTACTAAGTCAATGTCCAAGGCGTACCAACAGATCAGTTGTGGTTTACTGGTGTCCAGCCCGATGTCTAACTCACTATAACCTGCCTCCCCCTTCAAAGTCATCTCATTTAAAGTTTTGCCAATGGAGGTGACTGCAAATTGGCAGCCTTTGCTTGGGAGCTCTGCGCAACCTCACTGGAAGAGCTGGTTCATCTCCATTGCTATATAAGAAGCCTTAAGAGATGTGCTTCTCTGGAGTAACACTAGTTTAAGCAGGGTATCTGTACAATCTCACAGTTGTAGAAGAGGAGTAGTAATTTCTGAACAATGTATTTACTTAATTATGTCAGTGGGTATCATTTTCACATTTTGCTTTTTGTGAAAATCATCTACTTCATTTTAAAGGTGTAAAAATTGAACCTCGTGAAGGTTAAACGGCTTGTCAAGAATTACTGTAATCCTGATTCTGACACTAACTAGCTGTGCCAATTTGGATTTGTCACTTCATTTCTCCAAGCCGCTCCTTCCCCGTTTGTAATGTCACTTCCAAACTTTATTTAGTGGCAAAGTGCTAATGTAAGTGCAAAGTATTACTAATCCTGTGTGCGGCAGACACTGGGATGTAATTCAAGATCTTCTGGCTCCCAGTCCTGTGCTTAACTCTGTAGATCTTGAGATTGCAGAGGACTGTCTTCCCTCTTTCCATTTTTCAACATGTGCAATTTCAGACAAAGGGTTGGGGGGTTCTACTGTGAACCTTGTTAGGAAAAATATTTCTACCAATTTTAAAAAATTTTTATTTGTGGATACTCATTGAAGAAAACCACAAATTTTCAACTAGAGAAAAATAAAACATTGAAATATTTTGGTCAGTCCTGTTCATTAGTATTCTGCATAATTGGCAGTAGGAGTAAATAAATACAGACAGAAAGACAAAGAAACCTAAATGGGAATTAAAGGCTGTTGTTTTAATTGGGCTGGGAGGAAAAAAGGAGGAAGATATGACCTGCAGCTCTGTTGTTTATTAAAGTTATCTTCTTCCTGCCTTAGGTGAAAATTATGGGGCAACCTCCTTGCAGATTTTCACATTTCCAGCTATCTTGCAGGAAACCACATTGATCTTCAAGCACTGAACAAATCAGGATGCCGAGGTACAGCCAGAACCCAGGGCTCATTTGTTCCACACAGGGTTATTGTCGCTTTTTGATAATAAGTTTTAATTGGGTTGTAAACTTCCTCTATCTCATGTTTTCCTCCTGACCTCCAAGAAAACAAATGAACACGTGGCATGCATGTCATACGTACTACTACGGCACAAACCTGGAAAACGATTTCTGTGTGCATTGCCCAAATAATCAGCTGGTTTGGGACTGTGGACTTGCACAAGGAAACACCGGTATTGATGAGATCTGGCAATAACTATCCTCTGTGCAAGATCAGCGGTCAAGCACGGACCAGGCACTTTCAATCCTCTGCACAGCTTATCATTTCTCAAATCTGTTCTCCAGACCAGTTACATTTTGCAATATCAGAAGTACTGATAACATTATTTGCCATACCTTCTTCAGAAAGCACCGAAACCAGATCTGGCTTACTCAGGCAACCAGCAAGCGACCTTCCCCTGCTCTGGGAACATTGCAGACATTCGCCCACTCTGCAGCAGCGGCAGCCGTAAGTGTAGTTGTGACAACAGTCAATTTGAGGTCTGCTGGAGCACATTTAATTACAGATAACACTATTCACATGTCCAATGTGTCTGATAAAAAGAAGCATGTGATGAGGACTGCTTTCCCATGCTTTCAGTACAAACAGTTGCAAGTGGCCCATAAACAGACGATGCAACACATTATTTGGTCTGACTTCTAGCAGAAGTTCATTTGATTCTCCTTGCTTGAAGCAAGTGTCTTTTTCGAGCATTAGTTTCTTTGTATTTAGCTTGGAAGGTACCTACACGCTTTGGCACGGGGCTCTGAAAAGATGAGCTCCTACAAAGGAGACCAAAAAGTTCCTTATGGCTTACAACTCTGTCATTTATTTTTTTCTTGCCCTTTAGCAGTTAGTTTAACAGAAGAAGAAACAGAACAAAGAAACAACCATCAGTTTGTTATTGGCCATCAAAGCCGTGATTTGTTTCTTTAGTTAAGCAGCCAGTATTGATTTCTAGGTCAAAGTCACATTGCATAATTCTACCATTTTCAGTACAGAAGCAAGAGGGTGAATTTGACCCACTGTTTTGTCCTGAAAGAGATAGTACGCTGCTCTACAAATCCACGTGATTTTCTACACCACAGTGAGTTTAATACAGCCCTGCTCAGGGAGTTCAGACATGCTGAAGCAATTCATGGGGTAAATCTGCAGCTTGCTTAAATAGCTGTAGTTCCCACGGGCTTAGTGAAACTATGACCAATTTACACAGCAGAGGATATGGCTCATTGTGTGCAACAGAAAAGGGCTCTGCCCTGGCTCTGTGCAAGCTAGTACCGGCAGGATCACTGGAGTGGGCTTCAGAAGCAGGCTCTGGGTCTTCGGGGGATGCTGAGGCTCACACAGGAAAGGTTAGAACTGGCCACTTCCCTGTTTGTTTAACTCCACCAGCTTCCTTATACAAAATCCTATTTACTCTGCCGCTCTTCTGTGGCAAGAAGAGTAAATATTAGCTTAATGTAGAGTATCTAAGTAACACTGAATGGAAAAAAAAAAAGTAGCAGGAGAGAAGGTAATAAAATGTGCCTTTAACTCAGATTAAGTACTTTAATCTGATTATTAAAAATTTTTGCTTATTGTGCAGTTGCATCTGAAAGGTCCAAGTAGGAATAGTGCTAGTATTAGGCATTAAACAACCTTCCTCATGAGAGACAGACAAAATACGAGATAAAAGCATTAATTCTACACCATTTTTACAGATGCTTGCTCGTTCTTAACAGAGGCACAGACAGATTGCATGCCTTGCCCGCTGCCCCCACAAATAGCTACGGCAGAGCTGGAAACCCACCTCCAACCCCCTGACCCGGTGCCCTTTCCACACCCAGGCATTTACGGCCACATTCAGCCTTACCTCTCCTATTTTGAGCGTTCCCTTCAGTGTTAACAACTCACAGTGCCTCTGTGCCTTACTGCAAACTATACAAGCTGTCACTCAGGTACGCAAGCGAGGAAGTTAAACCTCCCGTTTGTTTGTGGGGAACGGGCACGCAGCCAGTTCTCCACTGAGAGAGTCACTTATCTTCTGTGGCAGATGCACGGGGAGAAGAGCAGGGCTGGAGTGGTTTTGGGTTTTTTAAGGTGAACTGAAGAGTTGAACCAATAAACCAGGGAGACTGGTTTCCGAAGCACTGCCCGTTGCCATTACCTTTCTCTTCTGTGAGTTAGCAATTTTTAGTTTTCTTCCAGCTGCCACCAAGCTTGTTACAGACTAATAGTTTATGGCAGTAGATTAGAGAGATAAGGTTTCTTCGAGACACAGAAAAGAAAAACTAAAACGTGGGAAAAACTGAAGTGACAATTTAGTATCTTACTGGAAAGTGAGCTGGGATAATTAGTCGTGATGTAATAAACTGGAACCTGTGCCAGGAGTGATAAGGCTGAACTTAACAAAAAGTAGAGAAACAACATATTTTTCTTTATTTTGAGATTCAGTGGGCCAAACCCAGCTACTGAATAAGCAGATGAAAGCGTCACTAACTTGAATGGATTTGCATGTGCTTAAACCACTTTCAGTGGTTTGATCTATTCCCAGTATCTTACAGCAACAGAGGAGTTAGTTCAGCAGCACTCAGGATCAGCATGACTTCTGCCCATCTTAAACAATAGTGAAAAAATGGTGTTTTTAATTTAGGAGAAATGCCAGATTCGCTGACATCAAAATCTACACTGGTAAACCACTTTCTAAGGCTTTTTTTTCCTTTCTGTTCAGAAACCTGCCATTTTTACATTTTATAATCTTCATTCCAGGAATATCTGCCAATCCTTTTGAACCTGCCAGCTCTCCTTTATTAATTGATCAACTACTAGAATAATCCACCAGTATTTAACAGACTTCTATCCCCAAACAATTACTCTGAAAAATAAATATATTTAACTCTTTCAGCTGAAACCACAAATTAATCTGCATTGACCACAAAAACTTGGGTCTCTGAGCACTGTAGAGTGCTGCTGAATACAATAATCCCAAGAATTTGGGGTTTTTTTGTTATTTCATATTCTATTACAGGATTTGTGGAATGCATCATATATTACATTAAACACGTTAGGTAAAGAAGGCTACAGAACTTGAAAAATTAATCTGATGTTAGAGTTTAGCACAATTTAGATGTCTATGTTCAAGAGTAACAACCACAGGAGTCTTACACAGACATTTGCAAGCCCCATGCCCCATGTCTTTTCTCCCCTACTGCTGCTTCCCCACAAAGCGTTCTCTCGCTGTCTGTGTACAATACACTTCCATTTTCACTAACTACTCACTAGGTCTCCCTAAGCCCAAATCTTGTCCAGGGCTGAATCTGGCTATGTTTAACCTATGCTGCTGAGTTCAGTGAAAGAAAAGAACTGTGAAGTCCCCATAGACTCATAAAACAGCCCAGGTTGGAAGGGACCTCAAAAGGTCATCTAGTTCAATCTTTCTTGTGTTCAGGAACACTGCCGAAACTCACCTCTTAAGTAATAACCTTTACCATGTAGGGGGAAAAAAAGAAAAGAAAAAAAAAAAGAGGTGAAAAATCTAGATTCGGTGCCCTCCTCAAATTGAGTAGGTTCAAAGCTGCAGGGCAGTCTTGGCCACTGAAATGGAGGCAGTGGCACCTTTCAGAAAAGCATAAATATTCGTAGAAACTGAGAGAACAATAAGGAATCTTCTTCTCTAGGCTGACAGTAAGGATTATGTTGAAGGAGAAAGAATACCTGTAGACTAGTTCCTCATCTCAGCAAGATATACACATTTTATCCAATGCCTCTTAAAATAAAAAGGCATTAACACTTCATCCTCTTCCTTTTCTGAAAGCGTTTTCCATTTTCCTCAGATTTGCGCAAAGAAAAGTACATAGTAGACGCACCAAACACATATATTTTGATATCAAACCCCAAAGTAATGAAGTTTGCTAGTTTTTAAATATCAGTTGAATGCAAGGGAATATTCTACAGAGATGCATTATCGGTATACACATGGTCATGTTAAGTGGGAAGACCTAATGACAGAGGTCAGCCAAAGCACTGGGAGGTCAGGTGAACAACTATTTATTTAATGACTCTGAAATTACTAACTATTCATTTTACAGTACATCATCCCAATCCTCACTGATGTAAAAGCCAGACAGAAATATTCCAAACCCTGTTTGGGATTTACTTTTTTTTAAAACCAGGTATATTCCAAGTTTTTTACAGCGCTGATGCTTACTTCATAAGATAAAAGTTCACTTTAGTTCACTCATAAATCAAGATAACCAAGATCCTCTTAGGAAGAAAAATGTAGAATTTCTTAACACATAGAACAATGTTTAAGCAGTACAGAGTAAGCAAATTCACACATGGGAACAGTTGAAGTCAAGTCTAAATATATACGCTTCATTTGAAAATGGTACTTTTAAAGGAGTTCAGTAGTTTCACAGACTAAAGAGGTAGCATGGGGAGCCTAAAGCACTCCAGGGATTTCAGATGGAATCCCACTGTGGTTTATCAAGTGGGGAATCATAACCTTGAAAGAAGTGAATTTCTAGGCCTTGACTTGCTGAGCAATGAGGTACCTCTTTGGATGAAGTACCTCATGTAGAAACAAAAAAAACCAAAAACCAAAAACCAAAACCAAAAACAAAACAAAACAAAACAAAAAACCAAAACAAAAAACCAAAACAAACAAACAAACAAAAAAAACACGAAAATAAAATCCACAGAGAGAACTCCAAGTAGTGTTGCAAGATTACTACAAAGCCAAGGCAGGCCTGCAACTAGACTGGAGATCCATGTTCTCTGATAGCACCTCGTGGAAACTAAGAATATGATGTTCTATCTTACTTTACCTATGGTTCTGTTTTACTGGAATGTATTTAGAAGTGTTGCTCTACCAAAAGAATCAACTTTCTGCTTAATAAATATAGTTTGAAATATTATCAATGCTTTATATAAAAACTATACGTAGTTTTTAGAGAGAGTCAACAGTCTTTATATATAGAAAGTAAAAAATTTTTATATAGAGTCAACAAATATTGCATGAGTTGTTAGAATAACCAGTATCATGTACTGTACATGCTGAGGATGGATGGATGATGAACGGGTGTAAGAACCGACTCCCACTGGACACCCGTTTCAGACCAAAATCTCCATGCAGAGACCCAACACCGTGGCATGGCGGTGCGTGGGATGCAGACAGCAACCACCCTCCAGCGGCTACGGGAAGCCACTGAAGGGCTGCTCAAGTTCCTCCTGTGAATTTTTCCGCTTATACATTTATATTGCAGGGCAAAGTTGCAGCAATTTTAAAAGTAATCATTGCTGAATTCTCATGGCAAAACCTGCACAAATTACAACCCTCTATTCTTTATTATCAACTTTGATCACAGCGTGACTGTCATTTTGTGTTACATAGAAGAAAAAACCTGTCCTATTCATGCCTCTATACAGCTTAATATTCAACTGTGACTCATATAGTAAACATATATATGGAAAACAACATCCAATAAACTAAGTTCACTTTAAAGTGGATTCTATCTAAATTTTCTACTAGCATTAATTATAATTTTCAGTGTAAATGTTTTTTTAATAAAAAAGTGGTTTATAATTATATTTTATTTTTAATGAAAACCAGTAGTGAAAAACATAAATAGTGTGTCCTTTAATGATCAACACACTGACTAATTCCACTAATGCTGAGTAGCATGTGCTGAAATGATGGATTATCTTAAAATATAATTTTACTAGCTCTGCTATGTAATTTGTTAAGCATTTAGTAATAAGTATGTCTAATAAAATATGAAAAAATATTTAGAAAATGAACCATAATTTTAATATAATTTTAATTAATGGGAGTGCAATTGCAGTGGTTTAAATTACATTCCCAGTGGTAAAAAGCCTTTCAAACCTAATTTGTAAGCCAAGATGGTGGCTTTAATGACTGGCAGCAAAGTTTCTTCAACGGATTTCATGGGGCATGATCCAAAGATAATAGGTTTTCAGCCCAATGACAATCCAATTACAATGCCAATCAAAGCCAACTTCATGCACTCTAATTATCAGATTTAGCTGTCAGTTCAAATACAAACATAACACTTTTATTTAAATAAAAATTTAATTTAGAAAAAAAGAAGACTTCATGTGTGATTTATTGAGACTGCAAGAGCAATCTAACTTATTTCTCTAGTAATATAATAAAATCAGTCTTGTATTAAAAATGTGAAAACTTTTCATTCTCCTGTATGTGCTATGCTGTATTATTCAGGAGTTAATTTAAGCAAAAAAGCATAACATAACATGGCAGCAGATATTTGCAGACTAGAAGTAGGTTAAATAGAGTAGCAAGGTTTCAATGAGACAAAACTCCAAGTGAATAAATGACAAAACCTAATTAGTTTTTTACCAGTAATCAGGAGAAGCTATGTTAAGACCACAACCCATTTATGTAGCTCTACAGCACACATAATCTATTGTAGTTCTCCTTCCTTCTCTGTCTGCTTCTGTGGATAATGAGTGTGTAAATGCATAGATTTTTAAGTTATATGCGCGTGCTTATATATGTATGCGTGTAAGAAATATATGTTATAAAAAACACAAAAAATGTTATGTTAAAATAAATTTAATGTTCCAAATATAGGCATCTCCCAGCTGAAATAGCCCCATGGTACCTACCAACTGCATCCTTGCTGTTATTCTCTCTCTCTATCAAAAGTTATTATTTATTAATTAAGATAATTATAAAAATCTTAATATAGGAAGGAAAAGCTAGTTCAGGACTCTGTACGCTATAATACATTACAGCGCAATTATCAACTCAGGCTTGGTTGAAACAGAGGTAATTGTCCTATAACATATTTAACACATATAAAATCCTGTCTTCCCACAACTAAAAGAAACAAGAGAAAAGAATTACAGAAGGAACAATTATTATACCATTCTTTAAGAATATGAACTAATTTCCACTTGCCATTTACTTCCCCCATTGTATATCAGCTCCTAAATGTTTGGTAGTTTGTTGGTTATAGCTAGCACGCCAGAAGTGTTAGATTCTCTAGGCTCTTATCTTCACTGGATTAAAAAAAAAAAAAAAAAGATCCACTGGAGATAACAGAAGTGATTCCTGTATTATGGCTGACAAAAACAAAAGAAGACATTATGATAGTTGCAAATGCTAAGAACAGTAACACACTTACTGACAACCCAAACATCTGAAAATAATTTCTATAGCTTTCACTATATCCGAACACCAAAACTGAATTAAAAAAGTAATTGTTGGCTTGCCTATGCTCACCTTTTATTTTAATCATTTACATTACTTCTGCTATGACAGTACTCTTTATCATAAAACTCAAGCCGTGCCAGCCTCACCTTCCTACTACTTTCCATCGTCTAATTCCCAATACATTTCATTCCTCCCTCTCTCTCTTTCAGATGTCCATTACATCATTCTTTGCTACTGCAAGGGACTCAACCTCATGACCACTATGTAAGTGCAAAGAAAAAGGATTTCAGGAACCGGAATAAATGGGAAGGAAAAGTACCACATTTATATATAATTCTGAGACGATCATCAATCTGAAGATGGAGCTACCAGATCCTTGAACTCACCATCGTTTCTGATGATTTGGGGGTTCTAAATAGCCAAATAGTCTCTGCATTTGAATCCATAATGACTTCAGAGTTCAGCCAACAAAGAAATATAAAATTAAATGGCAGAGCTAAGTTCAGTAGTGTTACATTTAGAACACTCTCAGGAGATAACCATCCAAAAGACAAGCAGCTTCCCCATTTGTTGGACTCTTTTTCCCTCCTCTTTGGCAGTTATCTTGCAGTCCCTCTGTCTCTGAGCACCTCTGCCAGAAAATCCTTTCCATGAGATGGGACAGGAGGATCCCGGATGCAATCTCAAGACCAGCTTAGCTCAGAAAAACTAAGACATTCACAATTACGTTTTGTCAAGGTCATGACATTCCTCTGCTCCCTCCAGCCAAAACTGGAGGTATTTGATTCTACCATTTACTGTAGCTGTTTCAACTTGTGTCATTACTAATGTTTGGTTAAGACATTGTTTCTGTATTTTTATCTACATCATTTTCTAAGTTAAGAACAGTAATAATGATGTATCTTTTGCACATGGAACACTAAAAAATAATAACACAGCATATATAAGATACACTTCTCAGTAGCCTGGTCTGGATCTAGCTTTAAGAGTTCCTAGATTTTGTTTGTATTACTTGTTAGATTTAACAGTAAAATTTCCTGACTTAAATATCATAAGAGCCATAATTTATCATCATTGTTACTACTACTATTTTCATTACTACTACTACTTTTATTCTCTCACTCAGACATCAATAATTCCAAAGATAATTTTGAAAGCCTGTTCAGCAATTTGACCATGCTTACACATTGTGAATTTAGGAAGTACACTGAAAAATTTTAGAATTCCTTTACTACCTACAGTTCAGGTTTGATCAGTGCTTGGGAGAAAATGCTCTGAAAACTGCCTGTTTTGTTCAAACATATCTGGCAACACGACAGAAAACATAACATCAGTAGGGACATTAGGATACGATCTGAATGTGCCTACGTCCATTGACATTAATAGGGTCTACAGAAACTTATATCAAATGGTAAATCTAGCTCAGATTTGCTTTGTTGTTTTCTTTTTATATCCAGAGTTTAAACACCACTCATAACTACTTTTTAGATCCTTAGTATTTTATAAAAATAAATGAAAGAAAGCTTTAAAAGTAATAAACAAATCATTTTGTGTTTATAAATTCTTCTGCATTGTCTAAGACTTTTTATTTCCCTGTCACATTACAGTTGGGATGAATATTTTGGGAACAACAGCTAGTTGAATCCTAGAAGCTATTAAAAATGTTTTCTAAGGTAAAGCATCATGCCAAGAACAATACTAACTCTCAGCATGGAACAAGATATAAGAAAATACAGCAAAACATGCCAGAAAATTATTTGGCCACGCTCTATTAATGGAAATATCTGAAGTGCAATACTCCCCTCATACAGAATCTATACAAAGAATTTGAAGTTTGTTAGAATGATGAATCAGAAACTTTACCCATGGATGTTTTACGCCATTCAAACAAAGCTAAGGTATTTTATTTTCTGAAGACAGGTAAAAACTGACAAACTACTTCTGTGTGCATTTCATCAGAATTTTACCAGCTTGCAAGTGACAGCACAGGTTGTTGTTTTTATGGTTGATACACGCAGACATCACATATGCAACATGGAAAAACAGATTTATCTAGTTAGCTCAGACTGTGGACTTGGATACATACTTTTCAAATGGACATAGTTACACTGCATCATCACTGCTTATTAAAAAACTGTCCCGGTAATTAAATCTTCAAGCCTACATATTTCTCCATATTCTCAAGGACTACTTTGTGTGCTACACAGGATGCCAAACTTACAAATTCGCAGATCACCAACTTTTTCCTTCATTTTAAAAACAAGATTTGAATTCTGAAAGCAGTCTGACCTCTATTCCTGATTTTTTTACCCCTTGAGGATAATGACCTTTCACAGAATAAGATGACTTTTTATCAGCTTGACCTGGAGAAAAATGTGACACAGATTTATATTTATACACTCTTTTCCGATTTTGATGTGGATCCAACTCTGCCATCCTTATTCAGGACAGCAGAATTAGGTCTTCAGTGCCTAAACAGTGAAGATCTAGAGCCTAAGGAAATCTGCAATAAGCAATTACAAGTTCTAGACAAAGGTGAGCTGGAAAGATGGGGGCAGGGGGGGCTTACTCATTTCATTAAGATAATGCAGTGGGAAAGGTGAATAAGTGAAAGAGTGCATGTGCATGAGAGAAAGAGCTCAGCAAACATTCTTCTTAAATTAGATGGATCCTCAGTTTTGTGTTACCTTGCTTGCCCTTCAGGACAAGCAGAGAGGCAAAGGAGGTAATATTTTTTTTTCTTTTTAGAAAGTTGGTCTTTTGAGGATGCTCATGGCTAGTGAAGGAAGGTCATTTTTCAATAACAGTGTTCTTGGAGATAAGTAGTGATCATACACAATTTAACTAGGACATACTCATGTCTTATCACTCAAGATTCTCAAATTTTCCTTTGCTCCTCCCTTCCTCCTGCTTGATATGGGACATGCAAGGAAAAATGTGCTCCCCACTATTTCAGATATCACTCAATCACAAGGGACACACCTAAAAGGAGAGGGAAAATTTGAATGGGAACTGAAGGTATTTGCAGGGAAAGAATGAGCTCACTTACTAGTAACCAGCATTTCTCAAGCTCATTACCCCAACTACTAATTTACCCAGGAGGATCTCAAATTTCTTGACAGAGACACCACAGCAGTGTTCTATCAAGTCTTGCATGTGTTCTTGAAGCATCAGAGAAGGAGCAGCATTTGTGAATAGAGCTCCTTACAGTTTCACAGAAGATACCTAAAAACACAGATTTTATCCAAACCAGCCACAAGCTGTTGCCTCAGGTTTTGATGTTTCTATATAGTACAGACAATTTCCATTTTCGGGGGAAGAATGCATCCCATTTCTTGTTAGCTCCCACTAGCTCCAAAAACCAGAGTAATTTTGTTGACATTATCAGTGTTTTGACTGGGATCAATTTCACTCAAGTATAAAATTTTTCTTTTCAATTTTGGCACTTGTCTAATTTAAAAAGATGAATATTGCTCTATTACACTGAAGATACAAGGTGCAAGTACCACAGGCAAATGGGATTAATACTAGTCAGATTAAGAAACATAGCAGGTCAAGCCTTTTGTTTGTCTGCTTTGTTTTTATTGTTGCTTTAGACTGAAATCTGTGTAAATAGGTTATAAGTTGTTACTTGGAGCCAAATGAAGTTGGAGACTTTTAAAACCAACTGGAGATTTTAGCAGCCTTTCTATCCTGAAAAAGGATTTCAGATTGCACAGTTAAACCCTTTTGTCAACTCTGAGAGCTGGGCTACTTGTGCTTCAGGTTGAAATCTCCCATGTTGTTAGCAAAAACAAGATGATGGAAATGTAAACATCTTATTATATGCCTGTTCCTTCAGCGAAACAGAGCTTTAGCCTTAGCAAGCCATGGCAGTATAACACATTGTAAAAACAGTAACAATAGCAAAAATTATTAAACATTTATCTCTCCCATGAGTGAACATCTGGCATGTATCAAAATGCTGCCTTGGGGATTTAGCACCAGAACCTTTAAGGTTTTATGCGACAATGCCTAGAGAGGGCAATAATAGAGCATATTCCACATAGGTTTTTTAATCACTGGCCTCTTGAAAATATCAAGAGCAGAAGTTGAACCACATATCACTTTATAAATGAAATGTTAGCATTCTCATTTGTGACACAGGAAAAAAATATCAACTGCATTTTTAATTAACAAAGAAGAAATTTAAAGTAAACGGGGGGGGAAATCATACAAAATATGATATTGCAGATAGCAAACAGATGCGATAGAGGTTCTCTTTTTAGATCTTACATGAAGGGTGCTTTGCTAAGGGGATGGACTTTTCTGACCTAGGAATTTTTCCGATGGTTTTCAGCTCACTACCTCTATAGTAGTGCTTTTTTTCTTCTTTCACCTACCTCTTAGGAAAGTTGCAGGAAGCCATTAAGAAAAGCCAGTCAAATACTATGTCCCTACGAGGCAGGCAGACACACACACGTGCACACATACACAATCACCACGTGACAGCTCCAGGTCCAACCACAGATGCTCAAAGATGAAAAGTCCTCCTAGTCTCAATGCCACAAATAACTTAAGAGCTGCCACCTACAAGAGAACACTGTTTTTCATCAGAAATTGGGGAATCCTCCTAAGCCAGCAGGAGACGAGTTACCTCCTGCGTCACCAACGCGGCGTTCCCAAACTTCAGCATAAACTAGGGGTTCACATCTGACGACCTGCTTAGAGCACGGAGCACACAAGCAGAGCAAGCTCTGGCTCACTAGTGCTGTTACGACGTTTGAATTCCACCTTAGTTCACACGCCGCATTCTAGAGGAGATAATATATGGGGGCGTTAAAATTGTGTCTTTAATCTTTTCTTTTAAAACACCTTAACGAAAATGGATGAATCTGTTTCTAAATCTCCCAAGGAGCTCTAAAGCAACCACTTGGGAAGAGGGAGAGGAGCGAGTCGGGTGTGTGCTTTATGATTACACAAGTCCTTTTTTTGTAGGGACAAGACAAAGATTTATGTAACGCAAGGAAGGAATGCATGTAATGGGAATGATATTGGGAAGCAACAGAGAAAAAAACCTGATAGTGAAGATTAAAGTGCAGGGCCTCATATGGATCACATGTTGGGTCAAGATACAAATGTGAGAGGAGAATATAAAAGGGATCTGTTTGGACTTTTGTTATAATAAGAAGTGATAATACAACTGTATAACCATGTTTCTCAAGCAGCGCTTCCCCCTCTCCCTTTAGTAACTACATAGCTTTTTTTTAAAATGGAAGAAAAACTTTAAAATGGTGTGCTTAATGCTATTATTACAGAAGACTGTCCCAGGGTCATAATCTCATAACTAACCCTGTTAATTTCTTAAATAAGACGCACAACAACTAAAGAATTTCTGATTGTTTGCGTTTGCTTCTTTACTGTATTGTTAGATCTATTCATACTTTTTGTTAAATTTTACTACGTATGTTAGTATTAAAAATAAATAACTAAAAAGGTTCATCTATTTACCTTATCTAAGTGCTTTTCTAAGGTATTTGAGGTTCTATATAAGCCCATAACAGATTACCTTTCTTCGTAAAGGAGCCTGGTCAGTTTATGCATAGATGTTCAAACAAAAGGTTCTAAAATAGCACATTTTGGAGGAGATAAAGATACTAAAAACCCCAGAATTATACAGGGAATATAAGTTGGTCTAGTACTTCCAAAGAATAGCATTTCTAGGTAACATAAAGGATTCTGATCATTAATTCAACCCTGAGTAAACCATGGCGGATGTGATACAAGAAAGTGAAGAATGGGAGAAAGCAAAGGATGCTGTCACAGGGAAAGGGAGGAAGAAACCAACGAACTGACAGACTGATGAAAAATAAAAGAGGAAATTACATCTGACACACTACTTGTCCATCATTTAAAAAGCCCCAAAACGATATCCTATAAAGGTGAGGAACACATTTTTCAATGATCAGGACTCCATATATGTTGGTACAAGGAGACAGTGCTAGAGAAGGACAGGCAGCAGCCAATAGACTACGCTATTGAAGAAAGTAGAAACACACGCTCTAGTATGAGATGTGGCTCAGTTTTTGCTAGCTGCAGGAAAGCAGTACTGCCATTAACTCTGCAAATATACTCAGCTATTTCAGCGCTAAGTAACCTAAGTTTAAAACTGTATTTGTAGCATGAAATGAAATTATGATGCCAAAGTAAAATAAACGTCGAGCACAGTCAGTCAATCATCTGTATCATTCTTTATGGCTCTCATTTATATTTGATATTGAATTGCTCACTTTTTAAAATTCAAATAACTCCCTCATCGATCCGGTCCTGAATGATTTTACTGAACATATCTTTTTAGTATCTAACACACTGTGATTTTGTTCCACATATGTTGTGCACTAGCTGATTCCATCCTACCCTCACAAAACATATTAAGCTTAATAAATATATTTATGAGAATTACTTTGTATAGTCCTTATGCAATCAGCCATGCTGTGTATGATAGCCCAAGACGATGAAAACCCATTGACTTTTTGTAGCAAATTAGTCTACCACCTAATCGGTGAACCCTGCTAAGCTTTTGAATTATGACGAGAACCAGCAGCTCAGTTAGAACACTCAAATGAATTATATCAATTCATAAACTTGTTCATGTCCAGATTTCATTAGCCACACATTAACAGCATTTTATGTTTATTACTGCTCTGACATAATCTATAAATAACTGAAATGCTAATCATAGTGTTCTGCCGGGCATCATCATTTAATCATAAAGAGATACATTATTATAAACTATAATAGATAATAACAAGTCCGGGTCAATGGCTGCATATTAAAAGATCACAATTATATCCTATAAGGGTATGTACCTCATACATTTGGTGACACAAAGGTCCATATCTAATCACTTGCAAATGTTTCCCCTCTGACATACTTACAGTACAAGGTGACACAATTAAGAAAATACGCTTGTAAAACAGGGCAATCTTTGAGCATCAAAGTAAACAGAGAACAATTAATAGTGAGGGAAAACATTATAGCATTTGCCAATGGCAGTTCTATTTAACTCTTCATTTCTGGGTTTGTTTTTCTCTACTAAAAGAAATCCTAATCACAACACAGGGAGAGTTTATTACAGCAGAGAATACAGACTTACTACTGCAGCAGCTACTGAGCCAGGGCTGCCGATGTGACCCATCGGGCTAAAAACATAAACCAAAAGGTTAAGTTGCCTTTCTTTTGCCTACTCCAATGCACTCTTTCAATGACCTTATGGCATAAAAAACCCCTGCTCTTCAAATATAGCCTGTATGTTTTCTTTTAAAGAACACCTATTGACTGAAGCTACTCTCAATGTCCATTTTGCAGTCCCCTCTCATGTTCAGGCATTCTGACATTACAGCTGTTTCTTTTTTTCCCCAAAACTGAGAAATTACCTAGATTATGTATTTAATTTAAGAAAGGGATGGAATCAGTAGCTTACTGACTAGTGGTAGTTCCATGCTTTTACTGAAGTAAAACATCCTGGCAAAATACCCGTTACTAAACAAATAATTTCCATAAGAGCTTTATCAACTAAACTAGTTCTAAGTGAGAAATGAGTCTGACCCAAGGACCAAGAATTAATTGCAGATTATTAAAATAAAGTTGTCTGTGGGTTTATTTTTTGTAGGTTTTATGTTGTGTGTTTTTTGTGGGTTTTTTTGTTGTGTTTTTGTGTGTATGTGTGTTTTTTTTAAGAGAATTAGGCTAATTTAAAGCTTTAGTTGAATAGGAAGCAGAGATGTAGTCTGTCATTGCAAGCACTTGCACCTCATAGCTCAGGGTGAACTGAGGGAGATAAAGAAAGGAATGTAAAACACTATGGAAACCAACCTCTGGAGACTTAATATTCTGATCAGCTCACCTCCGAACATCTGGCTCTTAAATGTTCAAGCACAAAAACAAGAGAGCTAATGAAAGCAGTACATATTATCTCTCCCATCAATGTACCTCACAAACACCTGCTAAAATTAAAACAAATTGAATCTTGATTGCTGATTAAGTACCCCTTCTTTAGCTAGATATTCTGTCATTATTTGCCCTGGCGCACAATGCATAAACTGATGAAAAGCTTGTGGTGGGCTGCAGCAGCAAAGGTTGATAAAAGACGATTGAGACATAGCTGCATGTAAACTGCAGCACATTAACTTTATGTACTCTAGCCCTCAAAAAGTTAGTTTTAGATTTTTTCCTCATTTCCAGGGCAAAAATTAGTTTCATTTAAAATGGAAAGCACATAAACTGAACACATTGTTTCTCCAGAACATTCACATCCCAGAGAAGACTTGATAGTAAATATTGTGATATCCGTCCAACACCACTGCCCAGCTACTGAGCTGAAAAATCTCTCTGAGCAGTACTACTGTGCCTAGTGTGCTTTTTAGGCATTATCAAGTATGTGTGAAGACTTCCAAGCATTTATACATGTATGCCCATGAAAAAAGAACACAAAACCTGTACAGGAATGGCCTCTATTTATCTTAAATACATGCTTAGGCAGTGGCAAGAGAAAGGTTATATAGTTTACTGCCAATAAACTAGGGGAATGCTCTGCTTGCACACTTCAGGCAGGATAAAAACATCCATTAGGATTTTCATCACACCAATATAAATACCCTCCTACGTGAACACTGATGACAGATGTGTGGCTAATCTACCATGTTAACTTCATTTGAGAAGTTGTGGTTTTGTTCAAACTTTATTAGTTAAACTTGAATTGATCCCAGTACATTTTAAGTCAGTATTTAATCTAGTTTAAGTATGTTTCCAGATATCATAAACTCTTCAGACATCATTGTGTTTACTATATATATGTATATATATATGTATTCATGTAAATTTCACTGTTAAAATAATCAACTTTTATTTGACTCACGGTTCTCCGATAATCAAAAAAGAAAAAAAACCAACAACATGACGGTGTGTAAATCCTTCTTAACAATAGCATCTACAAAACCTGTTTCTTGACTGACAATAAGGTCATAACAGCACATATGTTTGGCATATGTATTTCATCAATGGTGATTATAATGTGAACCAAGAATTAGCTTCAAAATGATGGGTTACTTAAAGATCAGGAAGAGGACATTTAAACAAAAGAAAAGATGTGTCCTGAATCACTTACTATAGCTTGACTCCCCCCACCACCTTATTGCATTCTAAATTATTTAAATATACTATTAGACATCATATTGGAAAAAAACAGATGTTTTCTAATTATGAACTGATTTTACAGTGTGATGGTGTCACATATTTAAATTACAAATACACATTTTTAGCATTCCAGCTGTGCTTTACAAGAGTTTAATTTGCTTCTTGTGATATGTCACATTGCACCTGCCTTTTAAAACTCCTATAAATGTAAAACATTAGCCAAGCACAAGTATTAAGACATGCTGATGAATTCTAAAGATTTTTAACATCTTATAGAAGAGGAAATTTATATAAAGATTTAGTAATAAACCAGCTAAATGTTTATTTAAAATAACATTTACAAATATTTTAGAGAAGTACCAAATGGGACTGATGACACGTGTGTGTGTGTGTGTGTGTGTACATAGGCAGTACAGAATTAAATTTGTGCTCCTCTGCTCCCTTCATACACAAGGTATTCTGCAGTACTGATGAGGTTAAATACTGATAAAACAGTAAAATTTTGTCGGAAGTCAGCTATGCTCTCAGCCACTACACACACAGGGACATGGACATTAGTTACAGTATTATCAGCGGGAGAAATACTGACCACGGCAGAGGAGCTATTCATATTCTTTCAATAACAAGTCCATCAATTTGGAGCTTTCCCGCTGATGGGACTAGAGATAAACATCAAAAATACCAGCCTAGTATCTCCAATTCTGCGATTCTATTTGCATTAGCACTGGCTGGTCATATGAACTTGAACTTCCTATTTTATCACCCAGAGTACTCCCTGTTGATTTACATCTACCGCTCACGAACTATGCACGTGGGTACCTGTGACTCCATACACACAGAATCTGACATACATTTAAGGCTATCAATATCTAAATAAGAACAGGTAGATCATCAATGACAATGCTGTTGACAAACTGTAACGATACTATATTTCTGGGAATAAAAGAGGAATAGTTTCTAGGATGACAGATTTTAAACTTGGAAGTAATTGGCTTGTGATTCACAGAAACATGATGATACAGTGGGAGTATACACAGCTATTTACTGTCTTGTACAATACCTAAAAATAACAACTATTGGTTTAGATTTGTATGCAGCTATAAGAGGGAGTATAAACAACTCATGGAGAAAACGTAACACTGTTGGCGCACCGTTTAAGCCCGCTATTCTAATAACAAAGAAAGAAGAAACTTTTGAAGCACTAGTCTTCTTAATGATTACAAAGATGTATTAAAGGATATTGTAGACAAACATGCATGCTCCTTTAGAGCTTGTTACTAACTGCATACTTTCTAAAGACACTCAGGGACCTACTCATTAGCAGTCTAATCCTACCTCAAGTAAATTAAAGAAAACTTTTGCACTGACATCAACAGGAACTGGAACAGGCTCTACCGACGTACTGTAAAACTCGGCGCAGAAATCTGTCCCGGATCCGTGTTACTGAATGGGGCTGGCAGGAAGGGGACTAGCCCTATCTTCCTGCCCCCTTGAAAAAGCCCTGCCCTCCCATGTACCGTAACACAGCACAGAACCTATTTTCCCCAAACTAGACAGCTGTCGTCTTTGCAACCTTGTCTGGCATCACAGAGGCCACAGCGCGCACACCGGTTCTTCACCCGCGCAAAATGGAATGGCAAAGGGAAAAGTGAAAAGAGGGCAGGGAAAGCCCAACGGGAGACGTGATGGTGAGGCAGTTGTGGTAATCAAACTATGTTGGAATGTATTTCAAAATGTAAGATTTTAGCAGCTGCACATAATCATACCTGCTATTCAAAAGCTTCCGTGCACTTAAACGTATTCGAGAATAAATGCGAGGGCATTTGGACTACATACAGTGTCATAAGTCCTTTGGACACATTTTACAGAGACATTTTCAGGGCAAGGCTGTGTTACAAAACAGAATGATTCTTCCTCAGGAGACCTTGCAAAGATTCCTACTTGAGTTTTGACATGTGCTTTTTGTTTCAACACCGCACGATGCAGTAGTCTTTGTCATATACTGCAGTGTCATAAATAGGCAGATAGAGATCGTGTATGCTTTGCTAGAGATAAAAAGTGAATGCTCTGCAGATCTCAAGATTTTCAACCAGTCATTAGGGAAATTACTTTTGCTTCTCTGCCATGAAGTTCATCGTACATGCAGCAAAAATTCTATGCTCTGTGCAAGTTAAGTTACTTTGCAGGAAGTTGCACTTTATGCAATACACATCCTAGAGGCAGCATAACTGCTTTATGTGCGTATCCCTATTTTGCATCGCATTAGGAAAATCAATGGAATATTTACCTTGCATTTTGTACAGTTAATTTTTTTCAGACCAATTTCAGAACTTAATGCAGTCTGAAAACAATAATACTTAAACAGAAAATTCTCAAAACTGTCTGAATTTCTCTGGTCTCCTGATTTTCAATTGCCAACAGTACTTTAATTTTTATTAATCATGCCAACCCAAATTTATTCTATTGAAAATAACTTATGTAGGCTATCACTGTATATCATATGCTTACAGTAAAATGATTAACAGAAGACAGAGCTAGGATAAGCCAAGCTCATTCCAGTAATGTGGATCTTCAGTTAATCTTTACATTTTTATTTCCTTTTTGAAAAGTGTGTTGTCCTTTTACCCCACTTTATCTTGATAAAAACAATCTTCAGTGGGATTGCTTCATGACAAAGAAAGCGTGGACGAGACTCACCTTTATCCTTGCACCAACAGCCAGGAAAGGCATAATGATGGATCAGATGTGAAGATGCTCATACAATGTCAGGTGTTACTATGGAGGATACTGTTCCACTCGATTTGTCACCTATTTGTCACCTATATTTTGATGCTGCTGGACTTACCCTAATTCCCTATTAAGTCAGAACTTTCTCATTGACTCCATTTCGAGTCAGGTCTTTCATGGGTACAGGGGGTCTTTAACTAATTGTTTTCTATTCCTGCTCTTGAGATGAAATGCAAAAACCTGATGAATTTTATTTTTCACTCCAGGATTTGGCATGTTAGAGTATCCTCCCTGACTCTTCTTTTCCACACTCTTTTATTAAAGGAGGAAAAAAGAAATCAAATCTTCAGTCTATATTCCAGGAAAGCTTTGTCTAGGTTTTCATGCTATTGCTTCCTGTATCATGGAAGTAATATCAACTTGAAAATATTTCAGCAACTTCAGCAACTCTAAATTAAGAGAATCTGTAGTTTATTGGCTTTCAATGCTTGAGCAGGTTAAGAATGTGTAAGCAAGAAAGATTTCATTTAGAAAGAGAAGTGAAATGTCCATGATACCAGCAGAGACATTAAGAGAGATTAGGCCATCTTCATAAACTACTTTTCAGCTACTAGATTATCAAAAATAATGAATGCCACTAATTAAAGGAAGCAATTTTTGAAGTAAAGAAAATTCATTTTTAACTCAGTAATAGCTCATGGATATAAAATTGTATGATAACCAGTAAAACAGTTTTTACACTGTTGTACCGAAATAGGAATTGACCAACACTTTCTTTAGAGCAGATGGCCATTAGGTCGCACTCTACACATAGTATAACTGTCATGAATTTGGAAAAAACACTAAACAGGTATTCAAAATTTGGTTTACAGAATTCTTGGAGTTTTCCATGAACCACACTGTGGTTGCTGCCTCAGTAGACATCAGCAACAGTTCTCAGAAAACGGTGAGAACTGTACATAATTTGAGGTGAATCACGCACCCAAGCAGCTACTCGAGAATCATTTAAAGTATGCTAAGGAACAAATTATGATCCTGTAGGCAAGTAAGGAAACAATATCAAAAGTGTTTAGAAAAAATTTTTTAACAAGTGGTTTGAGGAAGATTTTCTTTCTGTGACAGGAATAGAGGTATGCCTCTCCCTCTTCTGTTGCCATTTTTCATAGAACACGATTAAAATCTGATGAATTTATTTAACTTTAAAGGGGGATGTCAAGTTTAATTTTGAAATCTCATTTCCTTTATTTTAAAAGAGTTCAACAATGTCTGAATAAAAGGCACATGAAACAAAGATGCCTTAAATCTTGCTGGTATCTTAGTTACTTTGGAATTTAGCTGGAGAGCAACAACATTACTCTTGTGTCATGTTACTGTACCGAACCCAGCTGAATCACAACCCTTCAGTTGGTCAGAACATGCATTGGATGTCTTCTGTAGTTGCTTAAGAGATCTCAGAAGCATAGCCTACTACTGGAAATTTAGCCGAAGCATCTACAGAGATAATTTATCTCTGCACAATTCATTTTAAGTCCATGAAGTAGTCACTCAGCTGAAGTGGTCTCTGCAGAGGTGCTTCAGAAGTGCTCTGCAGCTCAGAAGTGATCCATAGCATGATCTGCCTTCTGAAGAACAGGGTTTGGGGCTCCCCCCCACCCCCGACAATAAAGAAACAGGCTTGTCATTGATGTAAAGTGACAGAGAGAGGTTGGTGTCACTTAACCTGTGGTGATATATCCCTGTTGAGGACCCCAAGTGTACTGAAACTTCATTCAATCGGTCTGTTAACAACATTCACCTTGAGCTGATTGGGAACAAAAGATCAAAACAATGGTTTAAAAACAGAAGAGAAAGCTTCATTTAGGGGGAAGAATAGTAAAATGCAGGTAAAAAGTTGAATACTTTTTATCACAAGTCATGATAAGAAAGATTAATCACTTTACAGTGTGGATGACAAAATACCGGAAAAAATACGAAGTATTTATTAAAAACACAGCCAGAAACTATCATTATAAGAATGTTTAAGATACAACACAAAAAGAATAACCTAGAATTTGTAAAGCATTGGTAAATATGAACTAATTACTTATTATTTCATTAAAGTGGAGATGGGAAGAACCAATTCCTAACTCTCAGTGTTTGCCTCCTGGGGTCCTAGATAGCTTTTCCTGTCAAATTAAAAAGGAAAAAAAGATAAATAAACATGAGAAATTAAGATTGTCTAGGTATATGAAGGAGAAAGGAAAAGAAACAAGGAAATAATGTTCCACAATTATTACCAGAGCTAAGAGAAACAAAATTACTTGATCATAAATTCAAGATAATCTGGTTTTCTTTATGAGTTTCCATTTTATTAATGAAAGGAAGGTAACACCTTAGTGTACCCGGATGAATTAAAATGCCTATTTGTAGAAGCAATCCTCCATAGGGGTCTTTAATAGAATCTGTGAACAATTCTGGAGTCAGATAATTTAGCTGTAAAAAGGCAATATTAATAGCTCACCTCTCTCAGTACACAGACCTGTCTGGACAAAAGTAGAAAGAAGAGAATATTGGCATGAAAGATTGTGCAGCTTATTTGCATTATCATAACTTCCATGCAGCCAAGAAGCTTTACACACAAGCAACTCTTTAAAAAGGGGAGAAAGTCGACAAGCACGGAATCTGTCTGCCTTGTTTATCAAATTCAACATATACGTAGAGCGAGCTTTGAAGGGCAGCAAGCTTGGAACAGAAGAGTGCTAAATACCTGAGAAGACTGGCTCTTATTTTATTTCTTTAAAAACTGCAGCAAGTCTGCTTCAGAGCAAACTTCTCTCAGCCAGTATCAGCACTGAGGGGGCAGATTCTCAGCTGATGTAAACAATCCTATTTACAACACCAAACTCAGCTGAGCTGTTTGTACCAGCTGAGGATCTGTCTCCAGGGCTCTTAGCATTAGCTCTATTCAGCTTAAATCCAACAGCCTCTGGTCAGGCTTTGGGGGATTTCTTTTTTGTTGTTTTGTTCTATGCCTGATATGTGGTCTGCTCCCGTGGTTTGCGAGGAGTTGGAATACAATACTCTCTCCAAGTCTGCAGTACAATACAGTGGGATACTATTTCACAGAATTTTTTTTTCATCTCATTATTCTAAAAAGAAAAAAAAAAACACCTATCTTCTCTTAAATATAATTGTTCAAACACTTCAACTTAACTCCTCAGCAGGATTAAATACACCTGAAAAAATACCTAGGTATTTTATCTGCACCAGCTCTTCAAATAAAGTTCCCATAAGTTTTCACAGGCTTTATCCTGAAAAATGTATGTACATCACAAATTTTTTAATGATCTATCATACAGAAAAAGAGAATGACTTTTAACACTGCAAAATATTTACTTCCTAAGTTTAAAGAGGGTTTTCTCATATTATTTTTTAACCATCAAAAGAGAGTATATCTAAAATATCTTCTCTCACTCATTTTGAACAAATCTGACAAAGATACTGCTCATGAAAATTCCAATCAGACCTTATTAACTGCAGTTAAATTCCATACATGGCAGACACTCTCTGTGAATAGAAGTATGAAGAGAGAAAAAAAGATGAGAGGAAACAGTTCAGCCTACCTATGGGTACCTGCTACTGCCTATCCTATGAAAATAGGATAATTTCAGACTTCAGAAAATCAGGGGTTTTGTTATTTGGGGTCTAAAATGGTACCCAATGCTCTCTTTTCAGACAATAGGTTTGCAAGCGACAAAAAATTTCTTTACATCAGTCCCTGGCAATCTTCGTGTTTCATAAAGATCAAAATGGTGAGAGATCATGAGAACCACCACAAAACCACGTGTTTACTAAGGAACTGCAAGAGCAGCTACCTGGAAAGTTTCAACAGAAACTATAGAAAATTGACTTTTTCAACTCAATCAAGTTGGTTTTGATGATGAACTGGTTTTATGAGCAAGATTGGAAGAAAAGTTATAAAAAACATAAATATTCTAGCCTGCCAATCTTTCTGTTGCATATAACAGTAGTTCTCTCATTCCTCATCTTTTCTACTGCGTCCTCCAGTAAGAGTTAATCTCCCATGAAGAAAGTGCCCTTCTCTACTTAGAAGCAGGGGTGTGGGGGGAGAGACAGAGCAAGAGCACACACCCAAATACTTGAGCGCACAATATTAACACATGAGAAAAGGGAGCCTACCTGACACCACCAGTACATTATCTGCAACTCCATGTAGATCTCATGGCAATATACTGAATTACGTTAACTGAAACGTTTGGATTTTCTCGTTAAATACTTGGAATTTCTCTTTAAAAAATTCTCACAACCTACTAAAAGAAATATTCAAACCTCATCTTCTGACTACATCTGTTCACAAGGTAAGATATAGGCTGCTGCCCCAAACAAATATCCAAACAATAGTTCCACTAGTGTAAGATTGGTATGGATGAGCACAGAAATCTGACCAAATCAGATATCACCACAAAAGCCCTCAAACCTTGCGAGTTTGATCTTTAACGTATACTTCTGGAATTTCTTATTTCACAAGTGTTATTCAACTTCACCACAGGACAAAAAAAATCTACCACTCTCAATAACAGTTTAGTAGAAATGAAAACAAACCAAATTTGGCAGATTATGACGAATGTAATTTTCGTCTATGGGAAAGATGAAGGTGACAAGTAAGGCTTAATCCACACTGAAATGACTTTCAGGAAAATCTCCTGTTACTATAGAGTTCCAACACACACACTGCAGTAAACCAGTGAATAAACCCCATGAGTCTATCCCCCTTCCGAATTCCAACGTACAGGCTATAGAGAGCGACTATCAGGTTGCAACATGATGGATCCATTTTCATGAATAGACACGTAAGCAATAAGTCTATGCCTTTTGCTTTCTTTCTTCTTTATTCTAATATCTATTCAGTCTTGTTATTGGGCTATTATATTTTGCTGTTGCAATTTAAACCTTTTATCAGAAATAAATCTTTGAATTCTATTAGCTTGTAACAATTCTGTAGGGACATGGATTTCAAAAAGCTGAAAGATAAAAATTAGAACGAAAAGAGCCTTTTTTGCAGGCCACTGTTAAAGTTTTCATACTGCTACATTACAACTATAATATAGTATCTTTAATAATAATTCATTACTGTTCCATAGTAAGCGAGGAATATGTTATGCTATATTAATCAACAATTCTGGTTTGCTAACTTTTTTAAATCATTCCTTCGAAATTGCATATTCTTTTAATGCCATCTTGTAGCTGATTTATAATGACTTAAAGTTTATTGACAGTTTCTCATTCACATGAGACCTCACAAAATTTGCAAATCCGTCTGGTTCTTTCTTAAATCTACTTTTAGTCAATACACAGTCACTAACCTACTGCTGAAAAACACTTGACGCGATGTAAGTGGTCACTGGCTTTGGGTTTTTTTGAAGGTAATATTCCAAGAGAGGAAGATAGGGAAGAAATAAATGAAATGAATGAAACTAGCTGTGAAATCTGGAGGAAACCTGCAGAATTGCAGAAACATGAAGAATCTGTTTCTCCCTGAGCCAGCATCAATGATTCATTAGCCACTTGCTAAAACTCAATAATCAGTTCATGAATTGCTGAGTTCAACCATTATGAAAACAATATACAGAATCAGTAAATAATGGCCTCTGATGAATCTGCTGTACTGTATTCCTTTTGGAAGAATAACAATAGAAAGATCCAGAATAAAAGTAGAAAAGGGAAGCAAATGAACCCAATAAATCATACGGAAGCTTAACTTTGTACTGCATATATGAATTTACTCCATGCATCCAACTTCTTTATAAGTTCTACATACCTGGTTTTCTAACAGTGAGTTTATTTTCAAAACCCAAATTTCAGATTCTGTTGTAACATGCTAATTCTCAGAATGAAAAGTAATAGTTTAGAGGCTTTGGGGGGTGGGTTTTTTAATCTTTTTTTAACATGTTCTGAAGTCAGAAAATTCTCTCTATGTTGAGCAACAAAAGTAGAAGTATTTTTCACATGCAGCAGTATGTTCTCGCTGTCATGTCTCAGAAGAAATCCCTTGGGGCTCAAGATCTGTGCATGTAACATCCACATCGAAAATTAAGCCTCTGTTGACTCCATCGAAAAAAAACAAACCCCACCTCTAAGAATATCTAAGCACTGTTTTTTAAACAATGATTAACGAGATCATTTCTAGAGTTCTAATATTAGTTACATACATTTATGCCAAAGCTAAATTTGATATAGTCAGGGATTTCTTTAAAATGCTGGACTGGAAGATAATGAGTTTCATAAATTTCTCCAGCACTCAGAATGCAGGATCTTCACAGAATCTCAGGACCAGTGCATCTTTCTTTCCCTGAATTGAAACCCTTGCTGCCTCTGTTTTTTAAGTTTAAACTTGGAGGTTTGCTTCTGTGAATAGGGTTCCAAAGGATATAAAAAAACCCTCCAGTTCCATCCAGCATGTATTTTGAAAAATTTAGGTTCCCTAAGGTCTTAACAAAAGGAAATTCTACTTGTGGGAAGATATGATTAATCTGAGATGCTCCAATGCACTGTGTGTTGTAATGATGAAAAGGATGCTCAACAGGTCTAAGCCTTTCGAAGGGAGGGTCTTACTCATCTTTGCCTAGGTGTGGTTCATGAAGCATCTTTAGCTCTTGACATAGCAGAGGGCACCTCAGAATAATACAGCCTCTCTCCAGGGAACAAAATGAATTTCCAAGCCTTTTCTTTATCAGGTTAACATTTGACAAGCTTGCTTTAATGCTCTCATTCTCCCCAAGTATCTCAGATGAGGACGAGAGAAAAAGTTTGTCTCAGAGAAAAGACAGAAGGAAAAGAAATTCTCAAGGTTTTCAAAACAGCGTGCCAAAAAACACGCTTTCTCTCCTTGCTGTAGATGTCAGGTAACGAGTACAACTGGATGTACTGTGGATTATTCTAGAAGCTCGGGCCAAAGAAAATGAGTTTTGCTCAGCTTTTATACACAAAGACATACACAACATCTTCTGATATCTTATCGCTTAGGTGTATGGACTGAAAATTGAGTAATGCTTAAATCCTAGTGCTCCACAGAGCCAACAGAAGTCTATTAGCCCATCTTCAGTAATGCATTAATTTTCTGACTATTGAATTGTTATTTACATGGTACCACAAATGTGCACAACCCTTTAAGGGAAACTAAAGGTGTAGTCTCTTCTCCAGAAGATCTGCTGTTCTAAGTTCTTCCTAATATTGATACAAATAATGGAACACACTTTTGCTCTCTAAAATGGCAGTCAAAGCAAATTGGGCATTCTGAGCTGGGCTCTGGCGGCCTTTTGTATTGCTTTCATTAGAGTGTCAGACTAAAAAAATAATGTGACAAAGGAAGGGTGGCTGGTGAGCTGGCATTCATACAACGTCTAAAGATCTGAGCTCTTCTGTAATGATCATATGTGATTTACAGAATCAAAGGGTCAAATTCTGCCCTCAATTACACACCTATTGCTAGGTGGTACACCACCACACGGCACGTGAATTAGAGAGATTATTGTATTTCTAAAGAAACAGAAAAATAGTCTGTGGCCTTCCAAGTTACAAATTCAGTGTTGATCCTAAATTAAATCATAACATATACATGTATGAAAATTTCAGTGCATTTTTTATAGATATATTTGGAGCAATAAAATTGCTGCAGTCTGTTTCTAGTCTAATATTCTGTGTTTCTATTATGTTTCTAAGTCTAATATTCTGCATAGGAATATGTTCCAAAAGGCAGACTTTGGAAAAGGAAAAAATTGGCATTGTTTCCGTCTGCTTGAACACCGAAGCACTGGCTAAGTTTGTCAGTAGTTCCACATCTCTGCTGTATTTAGCTGCCCTGCCCGTCCAATGTTATCATGGTACAAGAGTTTCCGCAAATGCTCATTTGCGTTGCCTCTCTTGACTAATGCCTACATTTTCTAAAAAAGGATTAATGCAATGTACTCATCAGAAAAATTTATCAGACACACAAGTTCTTTAATTTGGTACCCTCAGGAATCGCAAACCCTACAGATTTCGATTGCTGGCTACTGCTTTTTGTTATATGGTTGCCATCCTGTAATCCCAAACTTGCTGAACTTGTTGAATTTCTCCAGTGACTTCAGTGGGATTTCATTCAGGTACCCTGACAGGTGCTATAGGGAGAAGTGGAACCGAAAGTCAGCGAAACTGAAATCTCTGCTGGCTAGAGGCATTTCTGTTATCCTTTTCATGTAAACACAGGACCAAGAAAAAATTACTGTTGATAAAAACAGCTTCTCATGACACGTTGTGAAATAGCTAGTACAGTCACTTTTAGGAAAACGCATTCAATCACTTTCTCCAAAAACATATGCACATGCATACACATACATATAAAACTTAAAAAGTGAAGGCTGTCATATCCAAAGTTTGTATAGAAACAAATTTCTTTTAATGATTACTTTGACTATAGGCCTTTGATTTTCCTCAACACCCACCTGCATTTGATTCTGACCCATAAAGGCCAGTCTCCTGCAACAACCAGCAGAGAATGCTGGCATTAGGGGCAATACTGCATAAACAGAAGTAAACTCTAATTGACAGATACACAGATTTTCATCTTAATCACATGCTTTTAGGACTTCAAAGTGTGTTTCAAAATTATCAGTGTATTATGGCATGTTTTGAAATGCAATTAATAGTTATTGCATGAATTCTTCTGCTTTCCATAGGCCTTTGATTTTCCTCAACACCCACCTGCATTTGATTCTGACCCATAAAGGCCAGTCTCCTGCAACAACCAGCAGAGAATGCTGGCATTAGGGGCAATACTGCATAAACAGAAGTAAACTCTAATTGACAGATACACAGATTTTCATCTTAATCACATGCTTTTAGGACTTCAAAGTGTGTTTCAAAATTATCAGTGTATTATGGCATTTGTTTTGAAATGCAATTAATAGCTATTGCATGAATTCTCCTGCTTTCCAAAATAATATTTGTGTAATTATTTGTAAATAAATGACTTCTTTTACTTTAATCTAGAAATAAATTCTGCCTTTCCATTTGGACAAAGCACACGACTGTAAAGTTAGGGCCAGTTGTGAAAGCAATCTAATCAGCAAATGGAATCGCAACCAGGAGGAAACAATGGTCAAGGAAATTAAATAATGAGTAGGGCTATTAAAGAACAGCTCCACTGATTTGGGCATGCCATGGAAACGTCATTGCCCCAACCGCTCTATGTCTCTTTCATCTAACTGGAATAAACTACGCTGTGATTTATGTTGCAAGCGCTGTGTTTCCGTGTCATTTTAAAAGAACAGAATTTTCTGCATCTTCCCTTTCTTAGTTAATACACATGCACACACTCACACAAAACACATGTTAATAACTTCAGACCACAAATTTAATTTATCTCAGCTTTCCACCTGACATCATTTCTTGTCATGTGGCGCATACCCATCCGTAAACAAAATGGGGATTCATTACCATAGCAACAGAGAGTGTGACTTTGATCAGCTTCAATGATTATTTGTAGGCACACACATTTACAGATATCAAAATCCTAAGTGACGGCTGATTACCTTTTTTTTTTTTTTTAATAAAAGCAGTTAAGTTGGTTTATATGTATGAGAAAGAATGCATGCTAAAGGCACTAAAAAATACCTCTGAATGGAAAACGAAGCTACCGGCCATTAGCCCAGTGTCACTTCCAGTTACTTGTGAATATATATATTCCTAATACAAATAATATGATGTATGTGTCCGGTGACCAATAAAGTATTTTCTTTTTGATCCTTGGCAGATGTGATACTTAAGGCTGTACATGCAGGTGTTTTGGGGGCTGGCTCATGTGGGATGAGAAGAGGTGGTAGCCTGTAGCTTGACGGAAAAAGAGAAAAAAAATCTGAACAATGTGTTGAAAAAGACTACAGTCAGAGCTGCACAGGACCAGCTGTTTTTTTCTAATTAGAATAACAAAAATAGCACATGCTAAAATGTTTTTTTCTCAAAAGCAATGAATGCTTTAGGAACTATAAGGAAAGAGCTCTAAAATCTATTTAAATGAAGGAATGTTTCAGGAGCCATATGGAGAAGAAAAAGAAAAGGCAAAAGTAGAGAAATGTTTTATATTTAGCTAAACCTTAAGCATTTCAATTCTTCATCCAATGTTACATAGAAATTATCTTACTTTTAAACTTCCAAAAATGTCAGTGCTGATGCTGCCTATTGTATCACAACTTAAGATTTTTAAAATACTTGGTGCATTTCAGTGATGTGTTCTTCCAGGCATTGTAAATTCCACTGCATGCCCTGAACACGCATTGAGATATATTACTTATGATATATCTGTGTTCCAGTAATGTATGATAGCTGCACATAATGAAGTAAGTGACAAACATTCAAAACACACAGTGTATCATCAGTCTTTTTTCCTCTTCTTTTCTCTCTCTTTTTTCCTTTTTTTTCCCTTTCCCCAAAGCATTGATGATTCAAAACTTTGAATACAGGAATAACATTTGTAACAGCTACGGCATTCTGGACATCTGCACTGTTAGAGTACTTTAGAATAAAGTCACATGGCCATAGGGAAATTTCACAGAATTAAAATCACAGTGACTTGCCAAGGTGTATAACTAGTTTGTTTTCAGCTGTTCTTCTCATGAATAATTACCAAGCAGGCATATCCTAAAGCTAGCACAAGCTGTCATTTCACCAGAAATATTCAATATTTAAAACAGAATTTAGAATTTAGAATTTCATAAGTGAAAATAATTACAGCACAGGCAAAATAGCACAGTTCAAGTGTTGTCATGTATTTCTTGCCTTTTGACGAGGCTTCCCAGAATCAATATGTTAGAGTCGTATTAAATTATTCTTACAACGTAAAGAAAATGATGCAAAGGCAAGGGGAATTGCAAGGTATGTTTTTTCCCCAGAACTAATACTTTGCTATCATTTTAGTGACTATTCTTTTATCAAGCACAGAAAGAGAAAACACAGGATGATCCCAAGACTTCCATCTGTTTCGATCCATTTTGATCGAACACGTTATGTGTATTCTTTTCCACGTGTGAGCGAGAGCCAACAGTGCAAAGCTGGACAAGAAAGATGAGAGGCAGGAATAAGATGGAGGTGCAAGAGATGGGATGTCCTTTACCTTGAAGCCTTCCTTAGACCCTTTACTATCCATGCAAGCCCTTAATATGAAGCCCAGAGCTATGCCGTGTCCATGGGAGAGCACAAAAGTCTATGGGCAATGGCTACTCAGCCATCAGCATCCCACCTTTCTTGCACACCCACGGCACAGGCAGAAGTGACCATGGCCAACAAGTAGCCAGCTACAACGGACCAGTCTTGCTGCCCCACCAACAATGCTGTCTACTGCAAGAGCAGCTGCGACTTCTCTGTTATGCCAGCAAATATCAGGTGCTGCCCCTGTGTTTTCCATTTTTGCATCCCAGAGGGGACAAAAAAAGGGAGATTGCAAGCCAAGAGAAACGCACGCTTTCTTTTCACACAAGGCTTAATATTGGCACGTTATTATAATATTATGAAAATTTTTATTGGAGCTTGAATAATGCCCTGAAATAGATATTGTGCTGGTTAATAAATTACATTTTCAAATGAGAGAGATTTTATCACCAAAACATCTCATGATTAATTTCTAATGTGAAGCTTATGGCCCTAACTTAAAACATTTGATTTTGCATTTGTGTTCAAAGGTTGAGCACTTAGTAAAGTTTTTATAAGAAACTCACTGATTTTTTTCCCCATATTGAAAAAAAAAAAAAATCACTAACCTGTTAATCCACTATAACTTCATAACCTCAATTACAGCTCTTGAGATGAAGGTGATTAAAAATAAGTGTTTTCCCCCACTTTCAAAAAGCAGGTCATACCTTCCAAAGAAATTATGTTTAAAATTTTTCAATGATACATTAATAGCAATAATGAGAATTGGTAAGAAACATTCCATAAGACGTTTCCCGTTTTCCAACCAGTTCTTGCTGTAACTATTTGGAGTTGTAACATCTTGAATAGTACCGCTGTAGTAAATAGGGTTATTTCTATGGGAAGTAAGAGGAGATAATCTAAAACTATATGTACTATGAGAAAAAGCTAGTAAAAAAGCCACAGTATTAAAATTAGGAACTCTCAGCTCCCAAACCTAAGTGTGGACCATGAGGCCAACATCTGCTCTAATAAATTTTTTTAAAAATTAATAATTTATATTAGTCAGCATTTTACTGAACTTTGCTCACTGCTAAGACTTGTGGCACACCATTTTCTAATATGTTTGATTAATTTACTGTTGTTGCTTGTGAGCAGCCCATGATCAGTCTAAACACAGTCTCAAATGACAAAATGAATCAATAAAGTAAGGGTGCCAGAGTACAACAGGAAAAGCTGCAACTCAGTTTCTCCATTGTTCTGGATATGTTCAAGTCTCAAGCACTAAGATTTAGTTCTTTAGCTGATTATTCCCAAGATCAACTCAGCATTGCAAATATGCATGCTTATACATTCAGCATTCTTTTTGATAATATCCTCAAGAAATGAATCAAAATGTTGCTTTTCTAACCAGTAACCAATCAATAATAATATACTACCTTGTTCACAAAAAGTTTAAAAAAAGAACAAAAAAGAAATAAAGGGAATTGAAACATAAACAAAAGTACATACGATGTAGATTGTTTAATTCTACCATTTACCACAATGTGTGTTTACTTCTAACCACAAAAGTTATTCCATACTAACGATAAAGTAACCTTCCTCAAGTGACTGAGTATGTTTCCTTGTACTATTTGTCAAGCACATTTTGGGTTAGTCTAAAAACACAGCAGTTGTAAACTGTTTGGGGTAGGTAAAGTGTGGACTTTGCCTACCATCGGGGCTGTTCAGATTCTTAGGTCTGGTGGTGAGATAAAATTAAAAATAAAATTATTTGTGCATTTGGTAGCATTATGACTCCTGCATCAAAATAACTTTTTTTTTTTTTTTAAGCTTATTTTCTGGTAACTAACTAAATTAATTATTGCTGTGAAAAACACTGTACCTTACTGTGATCTTAAAATCTGTAGAAAAATAAGCAACATTCTCTCAAATTCCTCTTGTTAATCCCAACTTTCTAACGGTTCTCCTTTTTTCCTGCAATACTTCTCCAGATTGTGTTTGTGGCTAGTACTTCCTACCCTCCTTCCTCCCATGGGGAGCTGGAGCTCCACCTTCTACTCTTCCATTTGCAATCCATTTTAATAACTTCATCTTTTCCAACAAATAAGAATTTTGCCATTGTCTTTAGGGGAACAAGAAGAGATTTTCAGTGAGCTAAGCTGTATAGGTTTTTGTCTCATTTTAATCAGGATGTTGGTTGCACAATTCAATACTGATTGTGTAATCAGAAAGCAAGAAGAAACAGAACACAAATGAATTACTACGGAAAAATTGCCCTCATAATGGGGTCATGAAGCATAGAGATATACATTTATAATACTCTGTCCAATTACATTATGCAAGGGAATAAATTATGTTAAGAGAAAGTATGTTTTAATTACAAGCACAATACTTCTTCAAATTGGGGAAAAATTGCTAACCCCTTTTTTTTTATTATTATTATATAAATCTAGCATCAATATGCACAGAAGCGCCTGCACAGGGTAGGCATCCCCTTCTGTTAAGGAGCGTGTGTGTGCACGTGCAAAATTTAGGACTGTAAGATTTTCCAATTATTATTTTTTCTGTAGTTTTCCCTGACCATCAATGTGTAAAATAGAGAGGCCTAAACAGTAAGACAACAGTAGTTTATTTTCATGCACAGGACAGCACTTATACTGTGGTATCACTAAGTGTGTCACAGATACAGTAGATTACTTAAATCACTGAAAATAGAATTCAGAATGAGAAGAAAAAGCATAACGCTTGTGCGGTTTTTTAGTTCTTCTTTTTTAATCTAAACAAATATTTAAAGAACAGCATCCCAGTGAGAAAGGATGTTGTTAGGATACACAATTCACCTTATAATTGCAAATTAAGTTTGAATAGGTGCAGAGGCAAACATAAACTTTTCATAATCAATTATAAAGAATGGCATATTATAACAGCTATTAGACATGCCTGTCTGTTAGATAAATTTAGAGATGTTATAAGTCTTTTAAAACCTTTATTTTTTCCATAAATAAGTTTTGGCTACAAATCAAATAATAGTCACTCTAAGTGCTGAATATAAAATAGAGCCAGCATTGTACTCTGCTATCTCAGCCTATATATGCAGTATTAGCCACAAAGCGGTAACTACAAGAAAAAGTCTCAGCTCTAAGTCCGCTACCCAGGCTAAAGGTGTGTCCCTCCTCCCAGCCCCGGTTTTCTGGGATAACAGCAAAGTAGCTTTGAAAATACATAGGAATAAAAAGCGTTGAAAATATTCAGTTTTTGCTTCAAGAGACCTGTAAATACCCTGAGCAGAAGAGTACATTTGTAAGGAGAAAAAAAACACATGGGAAAGGGGAAGTTTGGTCATGTAATTCTCTAACTAAAATTTAATTTTACTTATTAAACTCTTGCTTAAAAAAAAACAAAAAAAAAAAAGGAAACATTGCCAGCTTTCAGATTCACCCAAAGGTTTTCTGGATACACTAGAACATCTTTCTTACCACAAGGTGGCATCTTCTTATTTTTATATAAAACATCTGAATATTTACATAATTTGAATAATTTTCTACACCTGAATGTTTCTGACTTTTTTTTATGACAGCCATTTAACATCTGTGCAGATACCTAGCAATGATGTTAGACTTCACCTCACAAATGCTCATCGAAGTATCTGCTGCTGCTTTTCATATACCTTTTTACAGATGTTACATACATACTGAATCCCTTCACTAAACAACGTGCTGACAAGACTTACAGTAACACACAAACACTCCTTTTAAATTCTGGAGCAACCCAAATTAAGAATTTACAACACATGTTAAAAATGCTGAGCTTTCTCCCAAAACTCCTATTGAAAGAGTGCATTACCAGAGTCATCTGGCCAGTTTCTCAGCATGCAGATATTTTAAAATATAAACACAGAAATCCACTAAAGCCAAGGAACTTTACACTCCATACTCTATACACATAACTCAAACCGACTCTAGAAACACAGAAAAATGCATAAAAAGCATCAGCAGGTTGTGGTGGGCTTTTTAAAATCTGCCCAGATCACTACGAATATAACCCATGAGAATTAAAAGAGAAAAAGTTTGAAGTATTTCTAATAACTTTCATCTTGCAGTGTATTTGACTCCTTCAAAAGGTGAAGATTTTTATCTAATCAGAAGAGTACAATGTCTACTGACTATGTTCAGGTTAACACAAGTGGAAATTACTACACAAGCAAGAAATCACAGGACTGAGTTCCCATGACAGAACTTGTTCCCCCTGCTATTACGTTGCTTTAAAAGCAAAAAAGAAAAAGGATTTTTTTCTTTTTTTTTTTTTAATCCTACTACTTCATTAGATATGATCCTAGGTCTACTGATTCAATTGCAAACCTGCTGTTGACCTTAAAAGGCTATGGACTCAGGCTCCTGCCCCATAATTAAGAGAAGTTTAATTAGGATGGTACACCACAAACTGAGGGAAATTTTATGCCAAAACTTTTTCATGGAGAAATTCAAATTTAATGCTTCTGAACTGTTTCAGAAATTCTTCAAAATGGTCGTAACAATGAAATTTTCTCTCACATACTAATCTAAGTGGCTTTTCTTGATCTTTTCAATGAAAATTGGTTTGGTTTCTTAATTTGAAACAATTTACTTCAGAATTTACCTCAGAGAAAATTTTGTTTTAAATGCTTGATTCTGAAATTAAGGGTTTTGAGTCAAAGGGAAGAATTCAACGATTTCAGATCTAGGTGCGCTAATTCTGAATATCATACCATTATAGAAGAGCATCAGAATATTTCTTCTAAACCTGATTAATCCACTGCCCTCTAAACAAGATATCTGATACATATTTTTTATGTCCATATACTTTCTTTTCAACAAGGAGCAAAATGTCATATCGTTTATCATACGTAATCTGAAAACATGGCTGCGGTTTTGTTAAAACAGTTTGTGCTCTCAGGTTCCTCTGTATCCCTGCTCAGAGACCAGTACAGGGAGATGGACGTATAGATCCTGATCTGCTCAGTTATAAATGAGTAACTTCATTTGGGAGCTGAACTACGTGTCAGTTTAAAAGCAGTGAGACGAGAATGTAATCATCTGCAAATACAAATGAAGCAATAGGTCTAGCCATTACGTTTACCCCCAATTATTTCCAGCTGCAAAAACATACAGACAATATTTTTCACACACAAAATTCCATTTTTGGCCCCAGACAAAAATCAATTCCTATCTCTTATCTATTGTTTTGGTACAGCTTTCAGAAACCACGAATTACAGCAGAAATCTTCTAACTGAACTAAAGTCTAGCAGACCATCTGCAAAGCAAATTATTTCAAAATTTATTCAGTCAAGCCATGTCACTTTAAAGAGACAGGTATGATTACCATTTCTAATGTTACCTGAGAACTGAAAGTAAATAAAAAAACCACTGTTGAACGCACAAGTAACGGGATGCTTACATTAATACAGTACAAACGATACAGCTCTACAAGTACAAAACAACATACTGGTAGAAAACTTGAGTGAATTTTTAATTTCTGATTTAAACAGAAAGACCTGTTTTTAAGCAGTAGGGCATACCCTAAGTGCAGCATTTTGTAAGATCTGGTGAGAACTACAAAATCCCATCTGCCACCCCTAACCCTTCTAGGATGAGAGGCTCTCAACCTCTCCTCGGGCCTCCTGATGGCATTAGAGAGCCAGCGGTACAGGCCCAGAGGTCACACTGATTCTGCCCTCAAACGTTCCCCCCTCGTTAGTCCAAAAGTAGAAAAATACAGGTAGGCATGGGGTAGCGATCACAGAGATTGTGCTAAAAACCGCTAAACGCTTTCAAATCTTCTGAAAAGAAGATCCCCCCACACTTGCCTCTGAACAAAGGCAGATGTGATCAGTGTTCAAAGTATCCAGTCCAAATATGCAGCAGCTCCAGTAAAATATAAAGAGACTACCATGTCCTTGATATATGTATCTTGGTGCTTATCCATGTCTACATGTACTAAATATTTAATCCTCAAGTAAATTGATAAATGTAGACTCACATTCTGTGCCATATCACTAAGCAATTCTCCAGACGCTTAGAGCCAAAAACCCCAAGGAGACAGGAGTAGTTTAACTCGTGCAGAAAAAGGTGCCAACAAGGCCACCTTTGCTAGCTCCAGTGGAGATGCTCTAATTTAGCAGCTGGAGCTCTGGTCTAACACAGAAAACAGCGGCATGAAGTCCAATTTCACTTTGCCCAACATGAGCTTACTAGTAACTTTATTCATCATATAATGTCTTGATTTGTGTGCAGCATTTATAAACTAAACGCACTCCCAAGGTATTTGAAGCATGGGATGTGACATCCTTGGGGACATTACCTAGGTCATGGTATGCTTCAGTCACTTCTGTCCTATTAACTAATGCTTAGTAATAGCAATACTAACAACAAAATAACTTACGGGCAAAATCCTCTGTGCTGAAGTGAAAAGGAGAATTACTGCTGACATTATTGTAGGGGTGAAATCTTGGCCTCAATCATTATGCCAGCCGGCCTACCAGAGAAACAACGCGACTATTCAAATAAGTGTTAAACTCCTCTTCTATATTTTACTCTTCACACTGGATTAATTAATGTGATGCAAGAAATTCTGCCTAGAAACTTGCGAACACTCCACAAAACACACACATACTGTAAACACAACAGAAAATATTTTTTGGTCCTCACATATAACTTACCTCTACTATTCTGTATCTGAGGTTCTTCCCTAGGCAGCACAACCACGCCTCAAATGATACCTGGCCCAGCAGCAGAAACAACCTAGGTCTGCTGCAGCCGTTATCATCACATCTCCTCTATGTTATTTTAAGCCCTCTTTCTTCATAAATACTATTAGAATATAAGAATGACAATTTAAAACCCCGATGTTGTTAACAGTTACCGTGGCTCATATGCAAGATACTGCTATTATTCCATGTTACAAAGCAGCACTGAAGGAATTCAAGCGGTCAGTATGGTTAGTATTAGCAGATGAATTTTCCATAGCAGCTATTTCAAGTTACCTCTCCAGGAATTGCGAGAGCGCTATCAGTGACTTTCAGCTAAACCAATACATTTTGCCTAGGAAGCAGAGTTCTTCCACATGTTAGTATAAGAAAATGAAAAGCAGATCTTCTGTTTTGATATCTTATGGGCTACCCTGTTACTCTAATTAATAAACAGGACAGCCTATATCTCCTTATAGTTTACTGCACATTTCCTTTAATTATCAATGCAAAATTATTTAGCAAAGTCATTCATCAAATTTCTTCTGAGAGAGAAGCATTATTAGATATGTTAAATCTCAACAATGCTGCTTCAAAACAACTGTAGCCACAGATTTTTTAAGCTTTAATTGAACATCTGTGCACTTTGATTAATTTGAACAAGATGCAAAGGAAAAAATAAAAGCAACAGTAGGTACCGTGAATTTAGCGAACTAATTTTAGTTTTACAAACTCCCTCAAATAATGACTCTTCTACGTACACATCAGATTGCAAACAGCAGCATTAAGTAGCACGAAGTTCACTACACATTTCCAAATACAATGCAATTTGGTTTCGTAAGACAGAAACGATGTATAAAAAACAATATTTGCACATATATTCTACAGTGTTCTGTTCCTCAGTCAAGGACAGCTTTGCCAGAGGTTATTTATCATGTGGCTACACTGCACCGGGGGAAGCTGATGTACCTAGATAACACTTGCAGCAGTCAAATAAGCTGCCTAAAGTATCCAAGAGAAGCAATGAAGAAGGATTGCCTCTACTCCTGTGCCTATCAGGATATGAAACACCCAGTTCAAGGCTGCAGGAAGGCCTCCAGCCTGGACCAGAAGTTATTCAAAAGCCAATTCCTAGCCACAGCATCTCAGTCAGCCTCTTGAACACTGAACATTAATTACTCTTTTAAAGTTTGAGAAAAGACAGTGAAGTTTCTTTTTCCCAAAAGCTCGAGTGCCAAGAACTCTCCACAAAGATGTTCTCCTCAGTGGGAAGGCGTTCGCTCTCACCTTGAGCACCCTTGAGTCAGGTTTTACAGTAGGGATGAGAAACACCCTACACATCCTGCTCGGAGGAATGCTTTGAGCACGGGACCAATACCCAGAGAGTGTGCAGCACAGCCCCTCCACGGGCACTTTTAAAAAGACTAAGCCCTGTTGATGTAGATGCCCTATATTAGAAGAGGACGCCAGGCACAGGATACCAAGCAGGCAGGTGTATATTGCAGATATGCAATATAAGCTCATGAATCAGGCATTTTTCTGCTGTCCTTCAGACATTACTGTGCTCAACACTTTCTGTTAACCACTTGATGACAGCCTTTGCTCAAGAAGAAGCTTCTAAGAATCAATAACTTTAGCAGCTCTGACTCATGGCTTTGGAAGTCCCCACCTCTTTATAGACCTAGTAACTGCTGCTCTCTGAACCATCACCATGGCAAAAAAAGGTCTAATTGATCAAAATTTTATTCACTGACATTTCTAACAGGGGCTACTATCTTAAAGCTAACAATCCACCAAAATACACATCGACAGCTACCACAATGGAGGTCATACACTACACAACACAAAAACTAGACCTCATGTCCATGCAGTCAGAAGTACTGTAGCTATAAGCCACAAGTGATACGCTGCAAGGCATACTCGTTCTGATACAGCTACCATCCACAGTTGGGATCATACCATTTATACCTGTCCTGAGAAAAAAAATAGGATCATTTTCTGACCAAATGACATGAACTGGGTGAAGATGAGGCTTCTGAATCTTTTCATATCTCCTTTAACAGCTATTTGTCCAATAGATGACACTGACTAAACAGCTTAAAAAAAATTAACCTGTGAAGAACCTTAGATATGGTACATAGAGTAAAGGTCTAAGTAACATGTAGAAGGCAAGTGCCTTATTCCATAGTCCCTTATTTACATATTTTTTTCCCCACAAAGGTATACCACTGTTCACACTTCACTAAAGCATTGTTGTTAGTATCTCTGTAAAACATTCCAGCTACTACTTCAAATTAAAGAAAAAAAGCTGCCAAGAAAAAACAACTTTTTAAGATGGAGTCAAGGATGGAATATGATAATTCAAAAGCCCTCTTGTTGAATCAGATAATCATAACTATTAGAGACTATTTTGAAATACTTTTTACAGTCTTAGGACTATTAATGTCATGTTCAAATCACTCTGAGGCTGTTTTGGGTTGTTGTTGTTGTTCTTTTACCATTTATGGGGACTCACTGGCACATTTCCAGTGCAAGATGCATTTGAATAATGCATGGCATGCCCTTTAGCTAGCATCATAATGCCAGATTTAAAACAAGGTAAGAAGTTTCTCCATATACACTCCCAGTGTTCAGCTGCTCATAGTCTATAGCGTTAACAATTTATCATCGAACCCAGAGACTTGCTGCCAACTTATCAAAGTGGCCACTGGATGCATATGATCTAGTCTGAGCATCTGGCTCTTCACTGCTCCTGACATTAGCACAGACAACAGAATCAGTGGACTATTGAATGCAATTACAGTAAGCGAGACAGACAATAAAGATTGATAGCGCCTTCTCTTTTTATCACATACAAAACTAGTGGGGGTTAAAGCTTTGCCTTGAGCTGCCTTCATTTAACAATGATTGAAAATATGCAATTGTGATGGTAAAACACTGCAGCCTGTACCACTTCATTTACTGGACACATTATCAAATTAAATGAAAAGTGAACTGCCAAAAGCAACAGTTATTATATATTAATGATGAATATTTACTTAGCATTGTTCACAAATCATACAGAGAACAGAATCCTTCTTGTTATCTTCTTTGCAGGCTACAGATGAGTAGTTTAACATTTCTATGTTTACGTTAAATCTTCTGTCTACAAATCTCTAAATACAGACATGTGCGATTGGTTTTGTGACTATCCATGTGGTTACAAATGCGTAATTAATAAAATGCTCCAGTAGTAAATGAGTCCTAATTGCTGCAGGGATTCTTTACCTCAAATCACAGTTGGTATTCTTGAAGTACTTAACTAACCAAAGAAACTAAACAGAGTTAGTATTTTGTTTCCAGCAGGCTTTACGTCGTGGGTCGCATGGTGTGCAACAACTTTTAACAAATGGAAAATGCAGAAGCTGCTGACACGGTGCATTTATCGTAATACATCTATTGTACAGAATTTCAGACTGGTAACCAGTCTTTGATTACTGCGTACTGGATGAGCTAAAAATATGCCGTACATTGGAGCTACACAGGTAAGAAAGAGGAGTTATGCAAGTAACTGATTGTTTTGCTTAAAACTTTAACTCCTTGTTTTACAGAAGTCATGCTAACAACAGCATTCTTTCCTCAAATTACAGCCAAATCATCCTCCAATATGTGCCTATAATCTAACTACCGAATAACACAGCCGATAACTTTTTGATAGTTGTGGCCTAGCTTGCATTGATTATTTTAATAGATAAAGCAAGGAATTTCTTTATCTGAGTGTCATGTACGAATTGATACCAGAGAGAAATTGTATTAAGAAAAAATTATCTTTTCTACAAGCTCAAAATTGAACAAAATAATAACTATACTGTCAGCACCGTAAAAAACCTCTCTTCTCAATTTTAGATCAACTGCAGTAAGTCGTAGTTGGACAACATGTGGTCCTGGTACTGCCTGGTTTGGGGTTACATATACAACAAATGCAAACATATGGTCCTTGTCATGCAATGACATCCATGCAGGCGTATTTTTGCCTATGAGAAGAGCTTTGCTTGCTTCAGAAAAACTCCTGATGCAGGCACTAGACTCTGTGCAAGTGGCATGCTGAGGTATCTGAGACAAAATGACTAAACTGAGAAGTTTAAATAAAACTAGGCATTTGCTTTTTTCCCCCCTCTTGGGTAGTAAAATTAAGCCATTCACAGAACACTCACTAATCCACATGAACTGTATCCTCCACATTTTTTTCTTTTTTTAAGCAAACTCATTATATTCCAGAAATTTGATTTCTACAAATTGTGGATGTAAAGGCACTGGGGACTAAACAATACAAAAGAAGAAAATTGAGGAAAAAAGTTTGTCTTTCTGGCCATATGCTAGCATGTAAACCACAAGTGACAAACACACAAATATGCCACAATGGAAAACTATGTGCTGATCCCACGCAATAAATTGAAAAAGCAACATGCTGTATGGTACTGTTTAACAATAGTGCAAAAATAACTGTAGGAAACTCTGGCTAAGATGGCCCACAGACAGTTTTGAAAGGGATGATGCATCAATAGACAACTAGAAGTAGAACAAATTAATTATTTTAAGCCTACTGAAAACAGGAAACCAAGGACACTTCTATTTTCAAATGACATTTATTATCACTCTCCCCTCTTTTTAAGTGGAAAACATAGCTAAATTTAACCAAATATTTTTTAAGAAACACGTCAATTTTATTATGTTCACATTTACTTGCTGGAAGTATTAAGAAAAACATTAAGTAGATTTCTTTTTTTCCAATCTAAGCCACTTTTTCCACTTGAATTTCCATATAAAGAAAGCATCATCTGTTCCACAAAGCAATAGAACTATTGACGCCTGGTTTTCTAGGATCACTTTTTGACCTCCCGCGCCACCTCGTTCCCTTTACCATATAAAGGACAGCAACAAATGCTGTGGTTTGTCCTGAGCTGTGCACACATTGACTGCTGCCAATGGAGTGAAGAGGTACCAAATGAGTCCCGCAAACCTTTCCCTCAGTGAGGTACTTATATCTGTCCCATAGCCAGACACCAGTAATTACACAACTCATAAAACATAATTACTCTGAAACTTCGATCTCCTTTGCAAACAGGTTTACAAATGCTCAAGTCACTGCAGGGAGAAGACATACAGACCAATGGGGTGAACCTCACGTCCTTAGAAAACTGGGCTAGATCTGAAGTGCAATCAGGAAAGGAGTAAACTGAATGCCTTCAGAGGAGACTAGAACATTCCCCTTGAATTTTATTTCGGAAATGAAGGAAAAATTACTGTGAACTGACAGTCACAGGAAAAAAAGAAAACAACAAACAAAAAAACCACAACCAAACAAAACAAAAGAAAAAGTTAAAAATCCTGTCCTTGATATGACTCAAGTCTGAGATTAATCAATAGCTCTGCTCATCAGTTAGGGAAAGGTACAGTACCAACCCTGCACCATGAATGTATAGCATGTTTAATCATTTTTAGAGATAAGCAATTGCAACACAGTTACAGTAATCAACAAATGTAGATATAGATAAAGTGAATAAAGATGTTGACTTTCACAAACTTTATTTGCAAATGCAAAGTTTGCATTTCCATGCTTCTCCAGTGTATTTCAGTGAAGATACTGTCCAGCTGCATCATATTCCAACAGGAGAGGAATAGTCAAGTCAGACATATACCAGAGTGATGTAGAGCGGAGAGATTCTGTTGTTTAAGATCTCTGAAGAGCAGAGGAATCAACTTATTTTTTTCTCTCTCATTTTGCCATTCCTACGGTGTCAACCAAAACCAAAAAATCAACCACCAAGAATGAAGTTTCTCCCTTCGTTTCCTTAAATACTGCCAAAGAGAAGCACCAATTCCCAAGCCACCTTTCTGCACTCACGTTCTCCCATGAACTTAGTGCATGCTCTTTTCTCCAGAAAAGTGGGGGTATATTACAGCCAAAATCCAAGAGCGTGGAATGACACACTGGCACCACATGCCTCCCCACATCAGAGCTCAGTAACATCGGCAAGATCTATGTGAGTTTTAGTACCTCTATCAATAAGCAAATTTGCTCACTGATTTTAAAATATTGCCATATGATAGACAGAATAGGTCGCACCGCCAAAATACTAACAGAAAAATGGAACAAGATAATATTCCAGTACATATTCCAGACCACTCTAGATCTCAAACCTACTGATCCAAGCATGAAAAGGGGGAACCCAATGCTCTTGAATCCTCTTCTAAACTCTGACACAGACCTTTGCTGCAGCATAGGACAAGAAACCAAGCACCTCGTCAGCATCTGCAAGCTTGCCTAAACAATGCTGTAATTTATTCATCCTTTGAAATATATCACAAGTAATAATCCTTTATCCACAAATATCTCCAGTTTGGGGAAAAGAGCTTGTTTCAGCCAGTTTGTCAGAGGCATGAAACAGGCAATATCATGCAAGATGAGAAATCTGAAAATAATATTTAGTGCAGAATGGAAAAACTGCTGTTATATACCATAAAAAGTCCGATGTAGTCACGCTTTAGTATTTTCCAAAAGCTAAATCATGTCATTCTGAGAGTACCTTTAGCATCACACCCTCTTGGTCAAAGACTGATTTAGTTTCTTGCAGTGTCACAAGAGGAAAAATGGCCTTAGTACAGAATATGCAAAATATAGACTTGTTAAATTCTGAAACAGATTTTTCTTATCACCTACTTCATTTAAAAACAGCTTCTTTAAAAGCAGGGGTTTTTTGGGGTTTTTCTTTTTTTTTTTTTACACACACTTTTATAAACTGAAGTCTCAAACCTGCTATCACTTTTAGTGCCATTACATGTTATGTATTTGTTCTTTTTGTTTTCAAGGGACAATCAGTATGCATAAAGCATGTGTCCAATTACTTTGCAGGTTTACAGCCCATGTTAAACAAGTCCCAGAAAAAAAGGGCACAGATAAGGTTTGGGTTATTCTGACAGTACATCTCAGACCAAAAAGGACAACTGTTCATAGATATGAACTTCATGGCTATTTAGAGGGTGACTCGATTGCAACAAAATCCAGGGGAGGACATCTGTTCACTTAACCTCACATCTCATCAAGGGACTTTTTTATTTGTTTGTTTCTGCTACGACTGTCAGGTGCCCATTGATCTAAGTTATGGTCACACATGTCATTTTGCAAGCATGGTGAAGCATCTTCAAAAGTTAATTACAGCTGCACTTGGCCTTTTCATCAGAGGCAAAAAATGTAAATGTTCTATTTCATGATGGTACTGAAACATATTGTGTCCTTAGTGAGGGTCCAGAGCAGAAAGATGAAAAAAAAAAAAAAAAAAATCTTTCTTCAGGTACTTTGAGAGGAGCATGGTTTTGTAGACACCCTCCAAAACCCATTGGGAAAGACAGAATGCCCAGAGATCAGAATTTTCCTCTGGAGATCCCTGTCTCTACTGACTGCAGATAAAGCCCAGCACAACTAATCTATGTTAGGCACTTCCAACAAGCACCTAAAGCCAAGCAGTTGGGTCAAGATCCTGCAAGAGAACCCAGCAAAAATTGGAATAGGTCTTTGGCAGCCTCCCCACATGTGCTGGAATAAAGTACTTGGGCTGTCTATGTTTCAGTTCTGTGTGTGTGAAAAAAGGATAACATTACTGCCCCAACTCACAAAGGCACAATAACCACATTAATGATTATTATGCCCTCTGAAAATATGGTAATGAAGGTTGTAAGTATAAGCACCATCATTAGAAATGTTTCTGTGCATTTATTTTCACTTACCAGCTCTCTGTTTTGCAGAGCTTCCTTACACACTTAGTGAGCTTGCGGCAGAACTCGGAATGACCCCCAACCCATGCTCACCAGAAGCTTTAGAGCATTTGTGAGAAAGAGCTCAGCTGATGCACCTTCATGTAACACAGATGTGATTCTGCTTGGCAGGAGCAATCCCCACTTGGCTGATGTCCGCAGAGGATGATGACAGATGCTTCTGGTTTTATTTCTTTAATTATGTTTCACATGCACTGTAATTTCTTAGAGTCTCCTCAACTGCTAAATTCCATTACCACCTCCATTCCCTGACAGCTCCCCTTGGCACAACTAATATAACTTCAAAAGAGGACACATGGGACACCAGCCCCAGTGTGCAAAAGTCTTTTGTAATGACCCCGTAGTGTACCCTGCTCAGCTTCAGCAGAGAAGTGCACCAAGCAGGGAGGCAGAGTCTGTTCTCCAGCCCCAGAAAACAACTCAGTAAAAGCCTTACAACCATGCAATTTTCCATCTTGCTTTTCCTGCCCCATTTCACGTAAGGGAGAATGCTGTACCACAGTGACATTACTTTTCCTCCTTAGGCATTTAAAAGCAAAAAGACTACCATTAAAATCCTTTAAAAAAGATACTTTTAGTTAATTCTGAGATAGAGCAGGAAGCTAAAAACAGGTCCCCCATCCCAAGAACCCCTTCTCTGAGTTCACCTTAAAGCTGAAAATCACAGTATTTGACACAGGGTGCGTGTGTGAAGCTTCAGGTTGTAGAGTACATTGATGAGACAGTGAGAAAGACAAGGTAAATGGCAAATTATTGGAGTAGTCCCTACCCAGGACTACAAGATCAGGCACATAAAACTCTGGTGAAAACCAACTGGTTTATAGCTAAAAGCACAAACGGGAAACCTTGACTGGGGGCAAAACAATAACATAAGCATTACCTTAGACGTTCACAGCATAGTCATTCATTCTAAAGGTCTCTTCAAAGCAGCTGATTGAGACTCTGGAAATTAAATAATAAAAATATAATTATGACAAATACATTTATTATTATAATTATTCTGGAACATCTTATAGTAAGAGTTAATGAAAAGATGAACTTCCCCTTCATGTAGTCCCATGTCTGCTCAAAAATCCATGACAGATCTGCAGTAAGGACACATGGGCATTTGGAGAACCCTTACTAGTTCAGCAAATACATTAGCAGAGGTGCATGGTTAGTTTACCAAGAGATAATTGCTTCTCCCTCCTCCTTCCCTAGATATGATAAAAAATAAATTATTTAAAAATTAAAGGCATTTAGAGTAATAATCCTCCAAATGCATAGTATTTATTTCTTCTTTCATCATCCATAGTTTATGGCATTGTTTGGTTTTTGGTGTGCTTTTTTTTTTTCTCCTACAGTTTACTTAGTATTAGGCTTGCACTGATCTCATCAATAAGAAATGAATTTTGGTAACTTTCAAAACCACTATATTATTTTTCCTTTTATTTGCAGTGAGTTTTTCTTCTCTCAGTGGTATTACTGCAATAAGTCAGTCATTATTTCTTTATGTTTTCCCTCCTTTCTTTAGTATTTCATTTCCCTTTACAGCACATCTCATGATCACAAAGAAAACTTATTTCTTTTAACAGTTGAAATTGCTGCAAGTGATTTAACTGTCATTTAATCTGATTCCTCTCTTCTGTCTGTGGAGAAATATGTTTAATGTACTGGAAATTATGTTAATAAGAAAAAGCATTATCTCATTTAATGAAATAAATATACAAATATTTCAAAATAAAATAAAGAGGCAATTTTCACTGAGGAAAAAATGTCTCTTATGGTTTGCATAAAATAAACAAATGAGAAAAATTAATGAATACATTGAAATATACTGACAAAAATTATGCCTAAACTCAAAAGGGAAAAAAAAAAAAGAGAAGGTGACTGAACTGCATCTCACCTAATCAAATGCTTTTTGAGAAAACACAGAAGCAAGCTTAAAGGATCAGAGTACAAATTATTTTTTAAAATTATTTTATTACCCTAGGCTAAACTTTTTTCCTTTCCTTTAAAAAGCCTTTAGTTTTACTGCTTTTTTTTGTTTTATTTTCTTCAGTGTTGAAATAATATTTATTGTTTAATGACTGCAGTTGCTTCATCCTTTAATTATCTTTGATCCTTTGCCACAAAACATATTTAATTTATGGCAAAGAACTTTGAACCCCTCTGATTTAGTTAATTGTAACAGTCAATAACTCTATTTCTAAGCTTTTACATTACAAAGTATGTAACTAGCACACACTGAGGTTAAACAAATATTGTTAGTGGTGAGAGAAAAACTTGTAGCAATTATGTAATAAAAGCATGACCACTGCAACAGAAACACATAATTAGTGATTTAATTACAGACATCAAAACAAACTAAAGATGTCAATAAAAAAAAAAAAATCTTCTGTGACAAACTGATTTCATTTCCCTGTTTTGCAATTCTAGATCTTAATGTATTTCTTTATGTTTTCTTGTTTTCCAGAAATAAACAGTGCAAAACAAAAAGAAGTGTCATCTGTTCGGGTACGACTGTGGTAGAAATTTGATTAAATCCTGGGTTTATTTTCTCACTGGCGAGAATTATTGCCTTAAATCCATCCAACAGTGGATTTTATTTTTTTTTTAACCTCTCCTTTAAAAAGAACCAGCAGCGATAAGTATGCTGTGTTGCAGATTCATTTGGGGAGTTTCAGTCGTTTGTGTCACGTACCTTCTCAAGGCATTTTCTAAGCGCGCTAGTTTCTCTCTTTGATTCCCCTCTCCTTACAAAGTGCTATGGATCGTAACAACTCCAGCTCAGTCCCTTCTGCTACTGAGAATAACTACCAAGAGCAAGACGTGTAAAGATCTCAACTTCCTTTCTTACTTGAAATACATAGTTTTACTTTCCTACAGTTCTCCTTTTGGTTTATAGACTTGCGAATCTGAATTTGAGCAGGACAGAAGCTATGCAGTGAATGTTTTGAGTGAGTATTAAACAGATGGCCTTTTTATTTTAAAAAGCATCTAAAAATCCTTACAGTGAAATTCTAAATCCACTGAAGTCAGTAACAGAACTCCCACCAGCTTCAGAGGGGATTTCAACCTGTGCTTCCACAGTCTCTCCTATTCCTAGTCTACTACTTTTAGGGTTTTAAGACATTCTTATATTCCTGAAATACGCATGGGGAAAAAACACAAATCTAGATATGCCACTCCCTACAATCCTCTTCCATCTTGAGGTCCTACACCTGATTCTTCTTGATTGGATGCTTAAGCTGCTTGTAATCATCATGTTAAATACAAAGTAAATCATACAGAAAGCATTTGCTCTGAAGTATGGATTATAATTTGTGTAAACCAAGTAATCCATTTACACAAATTTAGAACCACTAATTTTTTTAGATATATAAACATATATACAAAACTAGACTCTGTGTGAATACCAGGATTTGTTTTTAATGATGTACTTACTTTTTCTGCTAAATTTCAATTCTACAGAAAATATTCCCAACAGCTTTTGTAATCAGGGTTTAACAGATATTCAGGAGAGGATAACCCTATATATTCACAGCTTTATTTTTCTAATTCCAGGTTTACAGGGCATTTAAAAACAAAAACCTAAACCCCATTGTATTTCTTTTATAACTAGAGTGAAGAATGTTCGGCAGTACAAATGAATTAGGAAATTACTCTCCTGCCGTGAAAAAACATTATGCTGTTAACATGCAGATATGCACGCAAAAAACCCCACTAATTCAATAAGAGGAGGAAGTAGGAGGTTTTTATACTGAAGTATAAAACCCTCTCCACTTCAGTAATGTGAATGTCAATAACTGACAGCGATAACTTGCCTTACAAAGGTGCAATGCACCTTGAGAACCCAAATAAGAAATGCAGAGAAGAGCTTTGACGCGCAGGAGAGGTACGGATGCATCCCACCGGGTCCCGATTTAACAGCACTAAATCATCACCCTTCCCTGGCAGAAGGGTTGGACCTCTGTCAGAGAAGTACCCATGAGCCTGCCCTGGAGGGGCTTCCCGAGTTAAACCTTTGAAAGAAGACAGACTCCCCACCCTGAAAAGGCCTGCTCAAAGAGTTTGCCCCAAGTTGGAAAGAGCAGATCAACAAACTGCACTTGGCGGATCAGGGGCAGCCCAGCGAGGGAGTGTTTCAGAGCACCTCCAGGTCCTGCCCGCACCGTGCCAGAAGGGGCTCCAGTCTCCAAAGTACTTTGGATTATACCCACAAACCTGGCAAATTAAAAAGTTGTTATAAACCCATAT
>NW_010512608.1:65590-81502 GCF_000687285.1 Phaethon lepturus | reverse complement strand
TAGCAATACTTAAAGGAGCTGGATCAAAAGACTGGAAGCACTAACATTTTGCATTCCAATGTCTTTTGAGTGATCAAAAGACTATTGACATGAGCAAACCATCTTGACGAGATACAAAGACAGAAACTCCAAAACCTCTTTTAAAAAAGGTGTCTTGTTTTTAAGCAGAGCACTTTAAACTTGCATCTAAAAATAGCTGTAAGCTCTGCCTGACACAAACCTGAATTTTTTCCCATTCAAGATTTTGCAAGAAAAACATCCTTTTTTCAAAAGGATACTTCTAAGCTCTCTCATTAATTTGACAACAAAAAAAATTAAGTAAATAAAAGTTTCTAAAATCAACACCTCTCTTCTGTTTTTCTCTTGTCTTGTTTTTAACAACACTTTTGCCTCTTTTTCTGATTTCTGGTTCTATTCTTGATAGGAGAAGAAGGGGTGGAAGGAAACAGCAACCCTAGTTAAGGTGGTATTCAGCAATAAATTTGACTGCAAGGGAAGTTTTTCACTGAACACACTTAGTATACTGAATTTTGGCCATCTTGCACATTAAGCTTTTCTTGGTTTAATGCTAAACATGGATGAAATCAAACCCAGGACTTCCTCCTTACATGTGCAGAAAAAACCTACAAATATAGCCCTTCTCTGCCCATGCTGTGAACGAAAATAAAATCCCTCCTTGATGGGTACAGCTTCCACCATCTTTTAGGATCCATAAACGTGTCAAGAAAAAGGATGGCACAGACAGATCTTCACAACCACATCTCCAACTCCGCTCATCTTTCAGCCCGTCACAGTCCCCTTGCGGTCTGGAAGACAGCGATGCCATGAAATCAGATGTCCATATGTGATCTGAAAGCCTCCCTACACAGAGAAAAGAGCTCGTACTCCTCTGCGGACAGCCCAGCTGGAAGCACAGGGGAGCATTTGCCGCTACGCAACCTCTGCAGCAAGTCACTAATCACACCCGAGATGTGTGGGTATTTTCTTTAACACTGGTGGCAACACGGATGACGACCACACAGGTTTAATGCTTTGTGCCTGTTGCCAGACCTGAAGATGAAACTGCCGGCTTGCCTTGCAGTATGTGTAAACACAGTTAGTTGCTTCTGTTACTCCTTCAGACCTTTTGGCTCCCGTAGATTGAACACACTACTGCAACACAGTCTGCAACATCAATACAGAGACTGAAAGCTAAAAGTAAAAAGCTAATAGTATCTTATGTACTTCTGAAGTTTCTCCTGCCTCTTTCATGTAATTCCTTTAGCCTTTTATCAGTCTTTTTAAACATATTTGAATTTATTTGATTTTCACATTTTCTCCCTCTGTTCCTCTAATGAAAAGAATTAATTTATATACCTTTGAAGAGAGCTCTCCACTTTCCCACAATGCAATAGGCCAATTTTTCCTCAAAATGGGTGTCATAAAAAACAGGAGTCATAATTTTCAAGCCTGAACCTCAATAATGTGCACAAATACTGAATCTAGAAAATCAAGTAGGTGCTTGAAAACAGAAAATGGAAATGCATCTGTTCGAGCAGAAATGCAGAAATTGAATAGCAAACTGTGAACACTGTACCTCCTCACCCAACTTTTTTGGTTTAGTATTTGTATTTCTTGAAGTACACATTTTTTCAAACTACATTGTATCGCTTCCATCTACTGCACAGAAATACCTCATTAACCCAATTAAATAAATAACTCAATTAAATATTGAAATTTCACTTGAATAAGAGAACATCTACTGCACAGAAATACCTCATTAACCCAGCAATATTGAAATTTCACTTGAATAAGAGAACGGAGTATTTAGGAACAGGTAAACATATATGGCGCCTAAGCTTTGCAGACCTCCTTCAGGTACATTATATGGGCTGCAAATATTGCTTCATTTTATTTACATCAAAACCAGGATTTTTAATCAACTCAACAGAACTAAAGCAGTAAGTTGTGCAGAGTGCCTTTTTTTTTTAAATCCCTCTCCTTGTTTTTTCAAAAGTGACAATTGATAGCAGATGTCTAAACTCAACAGAACTAAAGCAGTAAGTTGTGCAAGTGCCTTTTTTTTTTTAAATCCCTCTCCTTGTTTTTTCTAAAGTGACAATTGATGTCTAAAAACCTCCAGCATCCTTGATAGTTATTTCAAAGAGATATTGATAGCTGAAGATCGAACTTCTACAAATGCACTCCCTTCCACAAAGCATTCTCAAAGATGCTTGACAGTGAAAGCAAATGCAAGACACAGTCTTCATCTAGTTGAGACCATTTAAAAAGCACAGTATGGCCTCTATTAGAGATATATTTTTTTCCTTGCTGTAGAATTCCACACTGATTTATTAAATTGTAACAAACAGCAATGGGTCAAAACACAAGTTACAATATATCTCTATACATAAATAAACTTAATTTTTTTTTTTTCCTATAAAGCCAAGCTTTTTGCTTCCTTGTTCTTCATAGAAGGCACTTGCGGTCACATTGGCCAGACTGGAAATTAACTGGGGACTTTACACTTCATCCTTCAAGACTTCTCTTTTCTGTTTCTCTTGGAGCAATTGCCAGGGCAGCAAGCATGTATGTATTATTCAGCACTGACAATTCGAGCTGTAGACACCTCATCATCCCACAAGAATGTCCTCCATAACTGAAACCAGAAGAAACTATCCATAGACTACTCAGTGCTCAAACACAGAAGTAGATGAGCAAGACAGATGCTCTCAGCATGAGTAATGACAGAGTTCCTGCTCTGCCAAATGAGCTTTTGTCCTTCCTTATCATTCCAACAAGTCAACCTGGGAAGCCATCTGCAAAACTGAGAACAAGTAGCAATTTTGTGTGAAATATGTTAAAAATCACTTTCTTACAACTTTAGGAGTAGCTAGACATATTTATCATGGTGTTTTCCAGGTAGTCCTTTTTAAGACTCTACACTTGTACAGAAGACTTTTCAGGTTATGAAAACAACCATAACATCTAAAACTAGGGAAGATCTCAGACAGGTAAGTCTGGAGACTTTTAAGTGTCCCTATTTGGACATGTTGGAGCAGGTCCAAAGGAGGCCACAAAAATGATTAGAGTGCTGGAACACCTCTCCTGGGAGGACAGGCCGAGAGAGTTGGGGTTGTTCAGCCTGGGGGAGAGAAAGCTCCGAAGGGACCTTCTTGCAGCCTTTCTGTACTTAAAGGTGTCCTATAAGAAAGATGGGGACAGACTTTTTAGCAGGGCCTGTTGCAATAGGACAAGGGGTAATGGTTTTAAACTACAAGAGGGTAGATTGAGACTAGCTATAAGGAAGACATCTTTCACAATGAGGGTGGTGAAACCCTGGCACAGGCTGCCCAGAGAGGTATGCCTCTCTGGTGCCCCATCCCTAGGAACATTCAAGGTCAGGCTGGACAGGGCTTTGAGTAACCCGATCTGGTTGAAGAGGTCCCTGTTCATTGCAGAGGGGCTGGACTAGGTGACCTTAAAAGGTCCCTTCCAACCCAAACTATTCTATGATTCTGATTTCCAGTTCTTCATGTGTCCTCTGCTTCTCATGCACTCAGAAAGTACAAGCAGAGAAGTCTCTCTGTGCTATCTCTAGCGCATCTATACCTGATCATTCCTTGCTAGAAGCCACTGAAAAGGTGCTTACAAATACAATAAAATGTTTTCAGACTTCCAACACTGTTCAGCATTAGTCCCACTGAAGTACTAGGGAAAGTTTACGGCAGATTTTCCCCTCAGCATTATTTTCTTCCTTCTTCAGCTGACTTCCATATGGATCACAACAGTCCATCGTCGGGCAATAAAATTAGAACATCAGAGAGAGCCTAACTAGAATGCAATTTATCACTGTAGTATTCCAGTATATAGAATTTCTATTCCTTAAATAAACATATTTCTTTAAAGTGTCAACATAACCAAGAAATCTGATCTTCTAGACAATATTCCAGGCTTGATGCATTTTTATTGCTCTCCAGTAATGAAGTTTTAACTCTTGATATATTCCTGCTATTTAGCTGCCATTTCAACAAAACTAAAATGATCAATTTCCAAAGTTGGTTCAGGCAGAGCCATGACATTCTGCAAAAGAACGTGCCCAGGTGCTCTCTCTGAAAGAGCCCACCATTAGCTTCAGCAACAGGGAAGAGGAGGTGGAAGAGAATAAAGAACGTATTTAAATGCATAACAGAATTGAGGCTATAAATTCGTTTCGCACTAGTTGCACATGTAAATAAGGTGTACCAAGTAACTTTTTTTCCCTATATTTGCAGTTTGCAAAGTAAGTGCTGATATTATTTAAAGCTCCCATGTGGTGTAAATGGCATTGCTCTATTAACTTCAGTGAGTCGCCCTTATATACACTGTAGATGTGATGAGATAACTTCTATTCAAAGTTATGACTACAGAAAGCGATTTGAATGAACAACTTCTATCACATTTATACTTGTCATTTGGGATTAGCTAATCCCAGATCAACTCTGTACATAATATATAATTGCATATCAACAATATCAGCCTGAAAATGTGTCTCACTTCTTCTCGCAGTTTCCCAAGTTAAGTTTTGTCCTGCTAATGAACCTTTTGTTACAGTGAATATGATTCTGCCAGGAATTTAATGCATGTAAATGTAATGACATAAGAGCATTACATAACCACTCTCCTACAGGAGTTTATACAGTACACAATATAATGAAGCCAAACTATAAATGATGCACATACCTGCAAGGGAAAAGTAGCATTTTTTAATTTAGTGAATCGCTATAAATAAAAATGTGGCAAGAAATGGTTTCAAGTGCTTCAAAGTGGTTGGAGAGAGGGATCAATCGATATGCTGCTGAATCGTTAAATACAAAAGAAAGAGACAGCTGAAAGATTAGAAGGTACTTCCTACTTTCTAAGAAATTTAAAGAGAAAAGCTGTAATAAAAATCCAGAAAACTCCCCTAATACACCCACCCCATCCTACATCAGAGAATGTTCTTGCTACTTTTTTCTCAAATTTTGGAATCAAAGACACCTGCAACAGGAATGTGAACATTCAGAACTGGATTCTGAAGCCGACTGTTCACATCAGAACACTTTTAATTTTACATCCACTGGCTCAGTGGACTCACACCTAGCAAATACTGAATTCCACAATGACGGAAACAAGCAACTCTTGCAACTTTTCCAATGCTACATTTAGCCTCTGCGTACCTGCTCAAAATACAACAAATTCAGCAATCTTTATAGAATAATATCTGAATGACATCTTCCATCTTTGTCCTCTTCCTTCCCTCCCTTTCAACTGCACAGATACCTTTAAAGTAGCAAGAAAAAGTAATATATGTACTCAACATTCAGCTGCAGTAACAGCTTGGGAAATACAACTATGTTCCTAAAACAAATAGCCTATTTTTTTACATTTAGAGAACTGAAAAGAACAACCATTCATCTTGCATAATTCCTGAATTTACCTAAGCCAACACTGTAATTTCAAGTATACTTCCTAAATAATCATAGTACAAAATGTTTTATGTTATCCTGAGTAAGAAGTACTCCTCTTGTCATATGTATAAATAAATAAATGTATAAGCAGACGTTAAAGTGTCTCTGTTTTACATACAACCGCCTCCCTATTTTCCCCCCATCAACTTTGTGTTTGACAGAATGAATTTCACCTCTGCCCACTCATTCGCATTCTGGTATTGGTGAACTCAAGGCAAAGAACTCACAACTTCTTACTGAAATTAAATTATACTACCGAAATTCTTTCTGAATTTTGAAGTTCTTATAATTTATTGCAAAACATGCAAAACAGATCTTTCTGAGTATCACCAAAATCCAACATTAATGATGCTTAACTTTTTTTTTTATTTATCCAGAATTAAAGCCCATCATTTGAAAGCAATCTTTCCATACGATAAGCCAAAACTCTGGAAATAAGATCTGTTCAAAAAGACTAGCTGTATCACAACTTGTATCACACTAAAGTGACACCAAGATGCAATTTAAGACCCTCAAAGTGAGGAAGCTTAGAATGAAAGCTCAGTAGTCTTACCTTGTGAAAAAGGTACTATATTACAATTAATTTTTTTTCCTCCAAAAGTATTTAAATAAAGAAGCAAATAACATCATGGAAGCTCTGTTTGGAATACAGAAGCAGACAGCACAAACTAATTTGCCATATGAACTGATAATGTTTGCATAGCATTTAAAAAGGAAGCAAAGGATAGAAGTTGCCAAACTCTTGGGATCCATGTATAAATTGGACTTTTTATCATGCATATTTCATTGCCATGCAACTCTTCCTTCCCAGTTCATACATTATAATATACTGCTAAGTGCAGTATAGATTTTCAGATCCACAGCACTATATATGTCAATTTTAGAAGCATTTTTATGCAGGTGTCCACCTGCACATTTTAGAAGCTGATCACAGGCCCCCACAGTTGCACATTTCGGGGACTAGGAACAATCCCTGCAAGTCCCTTCACACAACAGATCAACAAGCTTCTTCCAGAGTAACTTATTTCAAAATTACGCGTAAGAAAGATAGCATTTCATCAGCCCCAAGGGTAGATTTGAACTTGGACTGCCGGCATTTACAGCTCTTAGAGAGAATGAATACCATATCAAAACTAGTTCACACCATGTTGTAAGGTTGTATAGTTGTGATTCCGATAAAACATCTCACATCTGGTATAAATAATTATTTTGTTGATTTTATACCTTATCCCATTTTGCTTGTATATACAGTGTTAAAAGCTAATATATTATTCAGTAGCTATAAAGGGCCTTTTCTGGACTTTTCAGTGGTGTTATTTTCTTTCACATCCTGTCAGAGCATTGAGATGTCATATAACTTTGCAACAATTTACTGAACGAACCACTGTGCACTACGCTAATATTATATGGATGACGAAGTATGTCGGCATTACTTGATTAAAATACATGCTTTAACAGTCTGCCCAAAGTGTGGGCTAAAACACCACTGCAACTACGGCAGAAATAAAAGAAAGGAAGCATATTGCTTTTGAAAAATGATGGCTTAGCCCAGCCTCTTCAGTCATATGCAAAAATCAGTCTTTCCGCCAAACCTGGAGTACAGGAGACAGGGTGCATGCATCCATGTACAGTGATCTGGTTTCCACTTTACAGTGCTGCACAGCCAGATCAGACAAAGCTACAGGCTCTCCCTACATACAGGCACTGTAACTGTTGCAAATCACAGATATTTTAAACATTAGCCGCAGGTAGCAAAAGGATGATTCCCAGCTATTTACTATTTTGCAAGGGACCTCTTCTATATATGCATACAGCATACAAGGGTACACAAAATTGCCATTTTTTTCATTTTGAAAGTAAGAAACAGTCAGTAACCTGCCACAGTAAAAATACAGATTTTTAACTGTCACGTATACTGTCTAGCTGAAATGAACCATTAAAAAAAAAATAAAATCACTTTTTACAGATGGTTTTGGACATCCTTTTAACCAGGTAACATAGGAAGACAAACCAGAGGTGCAACAGTACAGGTTGGGGGCCCTGTGACCGGCAATCCTTGATGCTTCTCCAATAAAAATAACAAATAATAACACCACAATGATAGGCCTCCCTTTAAGAAAATGACAAGAATATTTTCTATCCTATAGAATGTTTGCATCAATCATGTACCTGTGGCTTTCACAGTGAGCTGGACTATTACAAGATTGATGATAAGCTCAAACACAATACTTGACCTAAATACATTATGTAGCAGTGGATGCCTGTTAAGTAGGCCAGCATGGGCTCTTAGAAGTTATGCAAAACTTATTGCTGCCACACAGCCGGCATGTCACTAGTCGAGAAGTATGAGAATCAATTTTATAGGCTGGAGGAAATCTCTTCTCATCATACAAAAACCTGTTCCGCCATACTTAAAATGTCTTAAACACCAGAATGTGCTGCTCGTCATGTGTCTTTAGGTCTCCAAATGAAATAAAAGTGAGGGGGGCAGCCGATGAAAAACCTAACAATCCTGAGGATGATCCTGAGGTTCACGTACATGGAAGATTTCTCTTTAAGAATAACTGTTCAAATAAATATTTTCCATTCTTGCAGTGAAAAAAATTGTGATTTATGGGATGCATCAGAGAAGCCTGTCAAGCTAAGGAAGTCTGTATTTAGCAGTGATTAATCAGAGATAGCTATATTACCCTGTCTTGATCTTGGAAACACTTAAGCAGCATGCTGGGGAGAGGGCAACTGTACAGAGACTCATCTGTTGCAGTATCCACATGTGAGGCAATATAGCCACACAGCATGACAGAGAGAATATTGTGCTTGCTCAAATGAACTGGTAACCGCTTACCTACCCCTTTCTAAACACGTCTTGTGCGCTAGAGAGCAGACACTGGACACACCTTGCGGAACGAGGAGTATCTCCCGACAGAGGAAGTAGTGGGAGGTTTTAATCTCACAAACAAAAGTATCCTTTTCGGCATCTTTTGACTTAAAAGCTGGTAACGTCCAATCTGCACTAAGCAATCAGCCTCCTGTATGTTCATGCACAACTGAGCCTCTGAAAGAGGCAAAGTCCAGCCAGATTCCAGCAGCTCACGTTATCTAACTCCAAACTTTCATAATCCCTAGACAGAGTTGAATGTATAGCTTTCATCCACTGGGTATCCTCCCTAAATCCATGATGGCAAAACAGAGCGCGAGCCACTAATGCCTCAAAAGAGGCTATACTGGGCCTGCCATTCTAACATTGCATGATAAACACCCAGGAAACCAGGATTTCAGACCCCATTTGTGTCTCTCATCAGTTTCAAAGACTTGCTATCATTCTCACCATGGCATACTTTCATATACACTTATCCTCAGCACGCAAGCAGGCACGGCTGTGAAGTTGTGGTCATGTTGCCGAGTACTATGTATGATCTTCTTCCTATGAAGAAGCCTCTTCTAGACAAAACATTAGTGAGGACTTAGACACTAGCTCTTTGCATTTCCTCTAACTACACTGAGCAACTTACTGACGTGTCAGTGAAAAAAAAAAAATAGGCTATTTACCACTAACAAGGATGCACCAAAAAAAAAAAAAAAATCAGTGAGAAAAGCAACTTTTTTTCAGGAGTGTAAATAGGCTGTAGAAGTCTGTCTTGAAAAAGCAAGTCTCGTGAAGGCTTTCCACCAGCCTCTCAGTAATGTGGTTCATGTATGCAAGTTGCATATTTTAGTTAGCATTTAACTCAGAAGCTTTTCCTTTGAGACAAGTGTTTATTTTCTTTTTCTGTCTGACCTAGTGAATACTGCAATGCTCCACTATACTGTATTTGTGCCCTGCAGGCAGCAATGTCCCACCAACTTTCCACTGAATGCTCATAACGCAAGGCAAAATGACAAAAAAAATGAGGAGTATTATTTTGCATACTGAAAACAAATACATGCTATTGTGTTTCTTCTTTTATTGTTTTGTTATTTCATCATTATTCACCACAGTTCCTTCCTTCATTTGCAGAGTTTGGGTTTTAATGTAATGGCCATTCAATAAAAATGTTGCTTTTAAGGGTTTGCATATCATCCCATTTTCTCTTCAACCCTTCAGCAACCATATGGCAAGCAATCAGGTCTGCAATCACTAGGTCCATATTATGTAGAGCATGATTTCAGCATTATGCTATTACCCATCTGTTTCTGTAGAAAAAGACATGAACCCTTGTATAAGAGGTCAGTGGTTTCATTGCACACCGTATTCCAGAAATCTATCTCTGTTCACTTGAGATCACTTTCGTGATTTACTGTAGTCTTTTAGGCCAGGCTTTTTTTTTCTCTTTTCTTCTTTTTCTTTTTGTTAAATACAGACAATCAGCACAATTTGCCTGTCTGTTATATGAAATTATTTGTAACTGTCATTCTGTGCACTTATGCTCTCGTAGTTAAAGATGTTCTCCTGAGATCATGCCTTTTTCTTAAATAAGAGACAAAAAGAGCGAGAGGAAGGCTCACCTATTTTCATTTGTTTAACAGATTAGTCCAGGAATAGTGACGTTTACTGTTCAGCATCGGAACAGCATTTCGGAACCAGTAAAAATTGTCTCTTTTGCTTTGTTTCTTCGGTTTTAGCAATCCAAAGTATGCAAATAGGTGTCTGGCTTTCTACAGAAGAGGAATACACTATGAAAGTACAGACATAATGGTAACATCAGTTAGTACTTGAATTCTGCCCACAACAAAGACAAGTCAATGAACTTTAACTGCAGACTATCAAGCTTCTAAAAGAAAAAAAAAAGGGAGAAGAAAAAAGAAAGGAGAAAAAAAAAAGAAGAGTCTAATACCAAGAAACTTAACTGCAGGCCACACAGTTAACCATAGCACATAAGCAGACACTTTAGTTCCCTACCATCCTATCACCATTAAGTATCTGCCACAATAAATAAATACAAAAATATTTCCAAAATAAAATTCACCATCCTTTAAGTGTTAGACTACTCAGTGCCCATACAACATATTTAACAGGATAGCTATGCTTCACTAGAGAAACACAATGGAATTCTCTTTAACAACCTCTTTTAAGCAAACCACAAGCTTGATCTAAAAAAAATTTCTACATACAAACCATTCAACAACACAAAACTAGCTTTTTTATCCAGAATATTTCATAACAGCAGATTTGTCAAGCACTTCCCTGACTCAGAGGGCTCATACAAAAAAAAAAAGTTAAAATTTAAATAATTTGAAAACATACACAGCATAGCCAGAGAGAGGTATGACAGAGAAATGAAATCATCAGAGAAAATGCTGAGGCAGCCTGATACAGAGACATAGCATCACATCATGACTTGTCTCAACAGAAACTGCAAGCACTATAGTAAAGAACAGTCACACCACGTCAGATGCATGACTATATGGTGACATGAACATAAATAGGAGGAACAGGAAAAGAAATGGAGCAAATCCATACTATCTTGCAGGAATTTTCATAGAAGTTCTAGAAAATAAAGGTGGAAACCTTTGCTAGATCCTAGGGAAAGTTTTTTTTTGAAAGAAGGGAGTCTGGAAGAATGGGAATGAAGCAGCCATGTTCTGGAAAACAGTGGCACTACTGTGTCTAGGCAGAAGACAGTAATAGAGGCTGTACATGGGAAGAAGAGCTCAAAGTCAAAGGGTGGGCACACTGTTACGGGGGTGTTAAATATCTGGAAAAGCTCAAGAGAAAGGAGACGGTAAGAATGGATGTAATTTGTGAGATGGTCTTGTTAGCTATGCACTTCTCAGAAGTCAATTATTTTATTGGAGGAAGCTGAAACAAAGAAAAGTGAATTTGGTGAAGTTGGACATAAAATGGATAGAGAAAAGCCATAGAAGCTTCTAAAACATCTGCAGTTTGTTATGGATGGCAGAAGCGGCTGAAAAGTTTAATTTCTAAGTTTCCTTCACAGAAGCAAGGCCTTAAAGATAAAACTCAAGTTGCACAGTGAAAGGAAATCTTGCATCTTCACCAACCAGAGTCTGTAGTCAATGCTGGAGTACAATAAGTGACCCAGATCTGTACAGTGGTGTCCACTCACTAATACAGATTAAAAAAAACCCCTGCATTATACCTCTTGGACAACATTCAACAGGGCTTGTTTAACTCATGAAGCTGTCTGAATGTGGGAGCAGTATGGAAGTTTGATCCATTAATGGGAGAATTAAGCTTTTGTAATGTATGCTTAAGTATCAAATGCTAAGTGTCATTTCAATAATAAAATCATTAAAGAAATGATACATGGATATATTAGGCCAATTAGGTAGACACAGACAGACAGATTAGATGGGATGACCACAAAGAATTAAGTAAATATGAAATGAAGAAAAGTAAAGGGCAGAAAATTGAATCTAAAAGAATATTATAGATATATGAACTTGGCAAACAGATGGAGTGATCCTCCTGAAGAAAGAAATATTAAGCTGGTCAAATAAAAAGTAGTAACTCATTTTCCATTTTACTTTCATCTTTGACTATATATGGTGTAAACACTACAAAAATTAGGGAAAACTTGAAGTGTTCAGAACATAACTATGGAAATTACAGGCTGACAACCACCAATTACAGAATAAATGCTATTCAAGAGCAGATGTAATAATAGCTGGCAAGACACATTAATACAGTTTGACCTACAGTTTTATTTACTTCTTTCAGGCAACCTGAATGTCATGGTGCTTACATAAACAATGCTTAATGCTTTGAACTTCAGTAAAACACAGAAAGAGTTAATTAAAATTATATAATCAAGGCATATAATCATTCAATATAATAGACAGAACAATAAAGACAAAGTGTTTATTACAGATTCTAATAGTTATTCACAAAAAGTATGCAGTGAAAGACTAATCTTCAAATTTAAAGAGAACTTTTTGAGCTGAAAAATCTCCTTGCTTTGATGTTTACTAGCTCCTGAAATTCACGCATTCGGGAGCGGAGACTTTGGCAAACAAACCCTTAATACACACGGATAAAAAGCTATTTTCAGTAATATTAATGTTTAACACAAACTGCTGAAAGCAAGAAAATTCAGTTACAGCTAACTACTCCATCTTTAGCTTAGAGAACAGAGTTAAAAAAGCCACAGCATCTTATGCCAGAAATGTTGTAAGACGGCATTCTGAATATCCTAGCTTTTGTTTCATTTTCCATTCTCTGATTCTTTCCATTAATGTGTAGACTTGGAGGGGTTTGTTCTATTTTAGTTTGTTGTTGTTATGATGGGATCGCCTTTGTTCCTTTAATCAGCAAAAAGCCATCAACACTGAGTAACAAAGAATATCACGTTATGAAACCTCATGTTTTAACAGCCATCCATCCACCTTTCCAATAGCATCTATGGTCATTGCCTCAAGCTCCCCCTTCAGCTAGGTAGTAAAATAAACCCCACTCCACAGATATCAAGACCCACGGAAAGCCTACAGTCTCTTTAACCTTCCTACAAGCATTTGTGTCTCTCTCTCTTTCCTTTTTATAAAGATTTTGTAGTCCCAAGGGAGACCAAACTTCAGTTCAGCACCTCAAATTAATTCCATTTACCACCAGTCCAGACATCTTGCAAGCTTTGCACAGAGTAGATGTTCAGATTTTGGTACCTACTGAAAAACACAGACAGTTTCTTCCAGATTTGTGGGTGGATCTTTCACCTCCACACCTACCCACCCACCCAGCAGGCAAGGGAGGCTTTAGGAGGTAAGAAGCACTGCTGGGAGGTGGTGTGCAGGAGCTAATGGTGCAGGATTTTGTCCTGGAAGAGGTAAGCTAGAAGCAGGAGGTAGATACAGTTCTGGCCCACACAAGGTTTTAGTTCATAGTTAAGAAACTGAAGTATCTTCAGAAAATCCTACCTGCTGTGAGGAGAGAAATAAAATAGAGTATCTCCAGGAGATGTTCTCTTGTAAGGAGCCAGGTTTTATGTCCAGCTGTAAGGTTTACTGCTCAATCAAAGCTAAAGCCCACATCCGCCTGTCAAAGGCAGCCAAGCAAGGGCAATTATCTTCCAAGTAAAAAAGTTACTTTTGAGAAAGTTTCAACTTTTTCATTTGTGCAGGAGTATGTTTTGGGTTTGGTGTTTTGTTTTTTTTTTTCCCTTGGGAGGGGGAGATATTATCCTTGAATGAATTAATCTGAAATAAAAGCAAGTTGCCTTCATCAACTAAGATATATTAGATCTACAACCTGCTGTCCCCCAATTGCCCTTTTCTTTTTCTTCACTGTCACACTTGTCTAACATGAAAGAAGAGAGGGGGAAAAAATGAAATAAAGATAAGAAAACAATAAAACCAAGCATTCATCTTCATTTATTTTTTTAAAGTTATTAAATGGGTTAAAATCTAAAATACGCATTAAAACTAATTCTCTAAAAATATTAAAGAACGGTTTATCATGGAAAAATATTGTTTGAAGAAAAATGGTTTCCAGTGAGCTGATTGCTCTACCTTTGATGTTTTCTCACAAACTCCTTTTTCTAAACATGTATAGCATTGCTCTGTCCTCTGTACTAGACGAAGCCCTGGCTGCACACAACTCTCACAGGTCTGTCTTCTACAGTAAGCAGCAGTTATGCTGCAACTCTTAAAATTATCAGTCTCAGAAATTCTGAATAGCTTTTAATGCCCTGGTCTTCCAAAATCTTTGCTTTAAACAACAACAAATCATATAGATTTTCATGTAAGAAGTGAGATTTTAGCCTTCATAGTTCCAGAGAAAGATTTCAAATGTGATCTCTACACAATCTTCAGGTTTGGCCAGCAGAAAGCAAATTAGAACCCTAAATATAGTTTTATTTAATGTTCATGACAGTTTTAGTCCATGAGATTCACATGAGTTTCCTATGAGTTTTAGTTCATGAGATTTGAAGTCATCATTCTGCCTCCCTAAAAGATACACATCCTAAAAGTACTTACATAAAGCAGCCTTGGTGAGCAAATCAGAACGCCACTCAGAGATTTACCATTTGATGTTTTTAATTCTATTAATGTAGACATATATAAGTCCATGCACTGAGACACCTAAAGAAACTCAAACCATGTTATTGCATTTGCACAGGTATTTCTTGCCAGTTGTCTCTGAACTTTGGACAGACCTTGTTGGAGAAACACTAGTGGATTTTCTCAGATATCATCTCAAATGCAGCTAAGTCTCAATTCATGAAAGCAACATCGAGCCCATACCTCAAAGCGATTCAAGACAAAGTGAACGAGGAAACACAGGATCCAAGCCAGCAAATACTTTCTGGGTGGTTTAGGTGAATCCTCACAATGCAGCAAATCAGTTGAGAAGAATTTTTGCTTCTTTGCTGGTTACCTTGGGATGAGTTCTTTTGTGGCTGTGATTCTGCCCAGCCATATATGATATTCTGTCTAGCTCACACTGAAATCAACAAATTCTGGAGTATCATTTACCATGCATTCATCTATTCTTATATAGATAAAATTTAATTTAAATGTACCAAACTAGACTAAACTTGCCAATAGAGTTCTAGAAGTAGCAGGAAACACTCCTTCTTAAGGAGATAAAACCAGCTGGTGGGCTGCTTGGTCTCATTGATTGCAGAAATCAGGAGAAGAGTCTCCCTTGTGTATCTTCTAAAATGCTGTGGCTCCCAGCTCTGTTGCACGTAAACCAAAATCCACCCACTGCCATCTTTAGCAGCAAGCCCCAGATCACCAGTTTCTGCTGTAAGGCACTGTTACCGCTTTTAAGGCAGAAGTAACAACACTAATAACAGATTTGTATCAATTGCAGGTACTAAATACCCTAAAATAACACTGGAGCACTACACCTAATCTTTTTGTTTGTTTGTTTTACATTTTTAAAGGGGGCAATATTTCATAGCGCAGCTCTGAGCTCGACTGCCTTAAACTGCATTCGGTTGAAGATTGAACAAATTACTACGAGTCCTAGTTGCACAAACCAGTATAATTGCTGCTAGTATGGACACAAAGTAAAGCCTCATGTTTACATATGGCACACTCAAAACCCGTTTAGCCAATTCTTCTGATGAATATTCACAAATGTAGCAAAATGGCATGGGAGTTGATAAGCAAAGACATGATTGTGTGTTATTCCCTACTAAAACAACTCTTTGCCAGATAGTTGGGATCACTACACTTGTGTTAATGCTGGAAATAGTTTTAATCAACTTTTATAATATGGTATGAACTCATGGAGAATTTAAAGAAAAAAATGAAATTCCAGGACGTGCGAAGTTACTGAATTACAGAGCAATCTTCCGTGTTTTAATTGAGCAGTTTTCTCAGAATATGGGGGGAATGATTCATGCAGTTCCCCACCTCCACAAGCAATTTTTGCCAACCCATCTGCCACCCCAAATGTTTCGTCCAAAGCAACCCCATCGGTGGACTTCTGCTCCCTCTGCTGGATCTGCAAAAATAGGTATTAATAGACCCAAATCTGTTTCCTTAGGAGGTAAGAGCA
>NW_010512608.1:45504-65559 GCF_000687285.1 Phaethon lepturus | reverse complement strand
TCAGCAGGAGAAAGACTGTGCCCTAGCACTGACTCCAAAATGGTGTTGACACCACTGCTAAGACTGACTTGCAAGTAAGTGTCAAATAAACCACTGCAATACTTCTGAACAAACAAAACCCCCTAAAAACATGGAGGAAACATCAGTTAAAAAAATAAAAGTGACTGAAGCAAGAGACTATAATTTTTTTAATGTTCTCTGAAAAGAGGTGTAATCAAAAGGAAACGACAACACCCATTTAAGCTTTCTGCGCTGCTTTCTAGCTTTACCAGTTGTTTCCTCCTCACACAGGAGCATGCTGCAACAGGGCATGATGGCTCATCGCCACATGTGACGGGAGAAAAGAATATTGTCCTTACAATGGACAATAAACTCTTGCTTCTGCACTCCAAGTCAGAAACAAATGAATACTGAATGCCATTAAAACCTCTGTTCATGTGAGCTTTCCTGTAGTCTTCACTATAGATGCTCTTAGTGTCTGACTACTTAGGAATCACAAGAGTGTTGAACTGTTTAGTGACTCTGATCCTCCCATCGGTAAACTGATCCGGTGATAAAATGTAAAAGTCTTGTGCTATTTGCATTTTTACTCAGTTTAGTCACAGATCACAAAATAAATGAGTAAATTGAGCTACGATGCTTCCAATTTGCAGCAACCAAACCTTCTAAATAATCATCTAGGCTTAAATACACAAATCCCTTAAAATGTAATAATTTCTTTGTCAGCTAAAACAGTTACAAAAATTCCATCCTCCAAATGCTTCCACATAATGATTGCTTTAAAGAAACCACACAAATAAAAGTGCACGATTTCCCCTTAATATACTCCAGAGAATTAAAAATATCCAACAAACTGAAATGCTAAAATCACCCGTGATATTCCTCAGAGCTGTCAAACACTATTCCTCCAGTTTCATAAGAGAGAATCGAGAGCTGCTTTCTTGTTTAAAAGATCGGAAATCCTGACATGGTGCAGGTGCCTATATCACAAAACCGACTGCCACAAATGCCAGCAATTAACATCATTACTGGCAGCATCTGAAAAACAGCCAAATTCATGTAGACTGAACAAATCTCCCACTGCTCAGGTCGATCCTTCCAGGTCAGGGCTAAAGCACATTTGTGGACTTTGCAGGGGAATCTGTAGCGCTCCTGTTACACCATTTATCATGCTTCTGTGGCTAGCCACTTACACAAATGGCTCTGAAAAATTTTAACTCCAAAAAATACTGGGACTCGGCACATTAAATATCAGGTCTCTGTTAAACATAAATTATTTTGTTAGATATGCCCAAGATAACAATTTAAGTACGACACAACTATGGTTGTGTCAGAATTAGGTCACTCAGATGCTTAAGTTCTTATTGATGTAGCCCTAAATTACCTCTCTCAGTGTCATTTTAATGTATACAGCCAAACCTTTTTTGATAAACACAGACGTAAATCAACATACACTTCAGGCATGTTTCTGTGAGGTCTTAGGGATTCGCAACATGTTAGGACAAGTGTTACAGTTTCCCTTGGCCTATATGAAAAATATTCAAGTGTTTAAAATATGATTCCTTTCACTCATATGCTAATGATTATAAACAGCGCTCCAGTCAAAACATTACAGAAGCCTAAATACTTTTCACTATGACTTTACATCTTAGTAAATTAGGTATAAGAGTTAGTAAATGGATGTACTGAGGGCACTGTAAAGTTGCCACTCAGCTATGCAATCAGAAAGGAACTACGCAGTTCTTAAAAAAAAAAAAAAGACAGATATGCCACGGCAGTTTTAAAAAAAAAAAAAATAAAATCACAGGAACTATGTATTCCACTGGGTATAGAAATACTTTGGCAGTGATATATTTTCTTCACCTATCACAGAAATATTAAAGATGAAAGAGTGCGTGGTTTCAGTTTGCAATGCTTTGTTTCCGAACGTGCGATTTGTCCATTGTCACTGCTGAAGGGGTGCAGGCACACACTTGATTCATCACCACACATTCCTTCTTGATGCTAATCTCATCTCTCCACTCCGATATTTCCCAACAATAGTGGTCATCTAAATACTGTTAATCCTTTTAGCAAGCACTAATAATTATGCATTAGCACAAATAGTATTAAAGCTTTTTTCAAATAATTACATATATAATGGATGTGTCTTTAAAAAGTTGTTTACAGCTAATTAACCAATGAATAATTGTTTTCTCTTCCTGAAACAGGAGAAAGCTTATCTTGGAGTCACAGTTAAAAATGCTTTCTCTCTCCCTTTTTAAAAACAGTTTTACAGATGTTGTTAGCAATTAAAACTGTTAAAACACTATTAAGCCAAAATTTCTTTATTAAAGGGATTACTCAACCCAGTTGAATTGTTTTTTAAAGTACTGGATCATTTCAAATAATTTCCAATTTGGATGATCAGTGAATGGTCTGAACATACCAAGACCCTATTCTAAACAGTTCAGGTCCTTTACTACCACAACACAGGCTGCTTGTTGCTATATGACTAGTTTAATTGTGGGCTGTAATAAAGGTCATAATTAATATCCCAACACAGACACTAACAAACAATTTTAAATTGCCAGCATAATCAAATGATGCAAACATCTATGAGCTACAAAAGTTCATTGCCGCAACTGACAATTTCTTAATTGTATTCAGTCATTCATGGAAATTTTATTAACATCGAACTGATGTATCCTGCCCTTACTCTGTCACAACACCAGGGATCTAATTTCATTATTTTCCACAAGATTTGCTTGACTACTGCCATGATTCTAATATTGCTTTAGTCCAGATGTTTATGCTATTTAAATTAGGAAGAAAAGGCTTTTGGGTAAACACAATTAAAGAAGGGTGTTTTTTCGTTTGGGTTTTTTTCTTTTCTTTTTGTTTTACTTCTTTTTTTTTCCAAATTTAGTTTAGCAAACTTCTTTTAATTAATGAATATAGCTGCAAAGTAGATGGGTTTTCCCCCCTCATTTTTTACGCTCATTCCCCACTGTGTGCAACATACATCGAGTGTATGGCTCCAGCTATTTCTAAATATAACAACCTTTTAATTTTTCACTTACATTTGAATGCTCATTAAAGTGAAAGATAGCAGTGCATGACAACTGCACTTTTCCTCCTTTTACTCTTAAATCAACCCCCAATATATTTTGAGCATAACAGAAACAGTTTAAATCTTCCTCCGTCCTCCCACAGTGTTACACCCCTGAAGAGGATCTATGACTGAGGGATAGCCCTTATTTCTAGTGTCTTAAGTGTTCAAAATTAACGTATAGCATCAACTTTGTGACAGCAGAAGAATCTGTACAGCTGTAACACTGGCATGCAAAGAAGAATTTTGCTTCTGCTTTTCGATACCATTTGAACACATTCAACTTCTCCTGTTGGACAACAGCATTTTGTTCATATCATATCCCTTTCCTAGGAAACAATGCTATGATGTGTAAAGTAGGATTCCCCTGCTTTTGTCTGTCTTAAAGCTGTTTTCATATAAAAATACGAATTTTTGCATGAAAGAGCTAGCAAAAGCACACATTTTTTGCAAGGCACAGTATTATTTTAGTAAGGTCAAAATGTGACCAAATAGTGAGTACACACTTCTACACCAGAGCATATACACTTGATTATTATTCCTAACTAAGTGCAAAACTTGGTAACTTCAGCATGCACAACACAGTTTTTCAAAAATAAACTGTCTTGAGGCAGTATTTTCAAAGATCCAAACTAGATTTTCAAAGCAGCATTTTGTCAACATTTGTAAAAAGGCTGAATAATTTGTGTGATTTCAGCCGACTGAAGATTCACACCGTGCTGTGCCAGACAGTCATCAGATGCACTGAAAACTTACTGCTGTAATTAGTTAGCAACTGCTTTTATAATTCATAAGCACAATGATATTTATAAATAACCTCAGTATTTGCTGTCCTTACGAAATGGTGTATTTATTCTGTGTGCAGAAGAGGTCATTTTCACTCTGCAAATTCCTTTCTTCCCCAAAACTATGGCTGAAGGATGACACAACTTGATTGATCTACACTATTATTCTTTTCATATGTCTTACATTTCTCCAAAGAATGTGACTCTCATTCCATCACCCACAAAATTTTAATGTGCAGGAGCACTTGGGAAGCCAAAAGTTAGATTTGGTTGTTGTTGATGCTGTTTTGTTTTGCTAAATTGCAGGAAGATAGTTCTCGGAGCTCTCCAAGCCCTCTGGGAGCCATGCAGCGACGCAATGTGTGTAACAGTAAGGCTAGCTTCCCATGCTAATGCTATTCTACACTAACGTTGTGCTTTTATTTTTCAGTATTATTCTTTTGTATGCGACTATGAATAAAATCCAGGCAGCAACTTGTACTTACACATGCAGAGTACATGCTGCAAAACTTTTTTTTTTTTAAAAAGTACGTGTTCACATTAAAGAATGATAACACACTCACTAAAAAATTATCAAAGCATTTCATGTGCCCAATTCATATGTATTTTCTTGTAAAATACTTCAAAACCCCAGTACTATACCTTTAAGTGTTGCTCTAGTTCCATCATGTGCTAATGTGGAGATCTATGTTTGGCAATCTTTCCAAGTATACCATGTCAATTTTACAAAAACTAAAAATATTGTTGAAAAAATATTATCCCAAGAACATACGTAAAATTATAAATATTCAGCACATCAAGCTTTTGATATACTTTAGTGCACATGAACTGAGTAGCTGTCAAAATTACAACAGGCAACTCAAGTAATTATGCAGATTTATGCAAAACATTAACAAGAAGAATTAAATGCACAAATGAGGTGGCTACACTTGAATTGTTAAGATTATGAATAATTACCATGAATCTTTTTGCTCTTAATATAACTTGTTTTTGATAAACAAAGCCTTAATTATCAGAATACTTTTGAGAATTTTGGTGACCTTCATTAATCTTACAAAACAAGTCTCTTGTGTTCTGCATTGTAAAAGGCACATGCTTAGAATAAGTACACAAACCATGGGAAAAGCATATGTTAATGGCTACTACAAACCAGTGAATGATACCTCAGGTTTGAAGTAGACCGTATTCTGCACACGTAGGTGAAATAATATTGAGTATTTGGAAGTACTCTAGGCTAAATAATATCTGACAAAGGGTAGGAGAAGGCTGCTATATGAGAAATTATTTCATTTTGCAAAATAACAGGTTATTTTAAGAATAGAAGTGAAATATCAGCCTACTAATTTCTCATCTCTAAGATACAGTAGATGCAATAAATCATTTACAAAAGCAATAGAGGACCCAAAACAGCCCCGCCCCCACCCCACAACTCGTATCAGTCATCTCCCCGGCTCAGCTTTCTCTAGGTGAGATGCGCTCGCATCCAGCTGCCAGGCACAACACGGAGAGCAATTTTTACTCTGCTTCGCTGGTAATTTCGACACTGCCCTCTTCCTTTCAGAGGAACAGTGGGACCTCTTCATGTCCCCTCAGTTAATTTCAGAATTAATTTGCAACGCTGTCATCGACAGTGTAACAATCCACTGATCAACAGTTGCAATTCTTCATAACACTGTCAAACTCCCAGCTGCCACCGTGGCAGCCGGCTTCGCCCAGGCCCAGACACTCTGCCTTGGGACTAGTAGTAAGGAAGAACTTTGGAAGCATTAAGTCTTTAATGCCAGCCACACTATTTCTTCCCTAGAGAGCAAGCTGTCAGATCAATGGTGGTTTTGTCATAAAATCTCTCCTAGGGACTTGAATTTGTTTTGACAAATGTCAAATAGCTTTGATGCATAAAAATTAACTTAAGGAGGTCATAATTAGACAAAATACAAACTTGCATTTTGCTGGTACTTGCGTCACTTTGTATCATTGCATAACAAGAACAGACCAGATGCCACCCGGACAACCCAAGCCCTGTACAGCGTGAGCCTCTGCTTAGAATCAACAGAGCTGAGAAACTCCTGTTCTCCATGAGAAATCGTGGGCGCTCAGCCGCATTTCCAGAAAGGCTTTGCCCAGCACGTTTCTCCGTAACACAGCCAAGCCTGGGGTCACCGTCACCATCCCACATTCCTGGCCGTGACCTGCAGCGTGGAAGAACTCCTTCTCACAGGGAGTCTGCTCCTCTTCTCCCTGCCGCCCAGCTACCCTGGCCATCAGCGCCAGCCACGCATGCTCTGCACGGCCTACACAGGAGGGAAGCACGGGCTCTTCTCCCCTCCGTGCCAATACTCGCCATTTGGGCAGGTAGCCCCGGGCATGAAGGCGACGCGTTATGAACTTTTCTTCCCTTGAGCTCAAAGTTCTCCTCGAGCACGTGCCCAGGCACACACCTGTGGTTTGGCACACTGCTCCTGAGTGCTGCTCCCCTCTAGTGCCAAGCAGCACTGCAGCTCCCTGCTCTGCCCCCGTGAAACACTCAGTCAGGAAATATTTGGAACAGGAACGTTTTACTATAAACGCATTCACCTACTTGGATAGTAGTTGGAAGGAGAGATTTTCAACTAACTAAAGCAAGAGGCTTTGTAACCCATCACAAATTCAGATTTCATAAAGACACCAAGCTAACAGGCACACTGACGGAGGTGTGCTTGCTCACTGTCCACAGGGCAGACACCGTGTGAGCTGGCAGCGTGTGCTTCCCACCCCCGTTCCTCTCCTGCCAGTGTTCCTCTTCCTTGAAGGGGTCACCCCTATAGCTGTAAGGGTAGATCAGTTTTCAGATCTGTTCAATCCTTGCTTATTTTTACAAAAACATTAATTGGAATATTAATTAGAAGGACTTTTTTCACCCCAACAAAACTGACATTCAACGTATTGTACCGAGGCCTCCAAATTATTTCACATCAGCCAAAGAGGAGCCAACAAGCAGTAAACACTTCCCGTTCACAAACGGCACTTCTGCACATACAAGAAGATTGCAGGTGCCTGTTTTGCTGATCTCCCCGTGTTGCAACTCTGGACTCCCAAGAGGTCTTTCTCCATTTCTAAGAATACAGCTAACATTTCACTACTTTTACTATGCTAATTAAAATATTTACCATATTTGGTAAGAAACACTGTAACTAATTCCAGCTGAACTGCATAAATAAGTAAGCAACAAGACTTTTGCTGTGTATTTAGTTTGCTTTATGAGCTGCTTGTGAGCATGAAAAATTCAGTCACTCAGAATCACATTCAACAACACTGACCTTCCTCAGCAGTGTAAAATCCTGATGTCCAGTGATGTTAACAGTAAACTCCAGTTGATATCAGCAGGGTCACTCAACTTTACCAACCTGCCTATGCCACCGCCTTCAATATGTACGCTAACAGAATCCCAGCTTGTGAGGGGAAGGTGAGAAAGACGGGCTGAGATCAAACAGGGATGAAAATTAGAAAATGGGTAGATTTAGTATTCTATAAGCACCTTCTGTTTCATGAAAGAAAAAATAGGTAGCTCAAAATCCATGCCTTAATGTGATCATAGGAATCAGAGAACATCTACTTTTGTGGTATCAAGTTATTTTTCAAGAGCTGCTCAAAGCAAACACACACTGCCTGCCTCAGACCTTATATGCAAGTTTCTTATATAGCCCCAATTTTTATAGTCATGTAAAAATAAAAAAGATCAGAAAAGAGGAGTCTCCCCATGAAAATTCTGACAGAACCTTAATGGTAGCAGCACTACTGGGAGCTGCTACAATAATAATATTCTTACTGCTACTTGTGCCTATTTTCTTTACCAGCAGCAGTCATTTCCTAGATAATGAGCCTGTTTTGGAGAAGGGCTAATTTAGAAAATCAGAACAGGGTTACCACCAGCAGACATTGTTTTCTTAATAAATGATCATTTTATTTTGAATAAATGTGCAGTTATACCCTGTCAAGATGTTCTTGCTTTACATGAAATTTCCCCGTATTCAAAAGGTTACAGTCTAACATTGCTCTCTAAACAGTGTTGACACAATTTTTACTAGTTCCTTATGTAAAAGGATGAGAAGTAATCAAGTTTACTAAGGAGACAACATTTATTTAGAGCCGCAAGAAATTGCTAAGTAGCTACTGCAATTTTTTTTTTCCACCGCAGTTTGTGTACAGTGACCAGAAAATACCAGGCATCATTTTAAGATTTAAAAAAAAAAAAAAAAAAAAAAAACCAACCAAAAACACCCCACCAAAACAGAACAAAAACGCCCCAACACAAACCAAAAAAACCCCACACACAGGTCATAATCATACATGAACCACCAGTTTGCTCATCTAAAATTGACTTGGTGAGTTTTTTAATCTACACCAGAATAGAATTTGCAGCCTGATTTGTACTGGATTAATCAGGTTGGACTACAACAAGCTTGCACTAGTGACTACACACTATATGAAACCAGACTCAAGCTGTTGAGCCAGATAGTGATGGACAAGGCTTGTACTACCGAAGGTAAAATCACAGCAACTGCTGGTGCTTAAATACAGACCGTTCTCTGCTATGGAAGATTCCTGAAATAATGTAACAATATATGTATATCCTGAAATACTAAGTGTAAGGCAAGGAACAGCCACCACCAGGAGAAGAAAGGAAGACGCTATTTCCTAAGATTTGTTGGGATAGCTTCCTCAGAGATACCAGCAATACAATCAGCATGCTGTGCTGATTTCAAACCAGCAAGTTTAGCATAAGCTAGAGTGATCCAGAACTGCAGAAACAGCTGCGATGCTGATCAAGCTCCGTAACAAGCTATGCAAATCATTTGCTGTTGGCACCTGGCTCTATCATTAAGAACAAAAACCCACAGCAAACAAGAAAAAAGAAATAATGACAGATTCTCATTGGGGAAAGAAAAAAAAAGGCAACCATTTGACTCATTCTCATACCTTCCAATTTCCAGACAACTTTATCTTCCTCAAACTCAGCCTTTTCTTGAACAATGGGCTTTTATCCCAGAAACCTAGTAGATGTCTGCTTTAGATAGACCAGGTCTACTTTAGACCTAAGGGATAAGTGAACTCAAAACCTGCAATGCCACCACACTTCTTCTCAATATTGTCTTGAGCTTAGCCATTTTACTGTTCAATAAACCCCAAAAGCAACAGCGTTAGCTAGCGAAGAGTTTTTATCTCAGAGTAGGCATGCCATAATCCAGACAGGTGTTTAAAACACAAATCCAACACATTTAGCCTTACCTAGAAGCTAGTCAGAGATTAGTCCCAGGCCAGTGCACAGAAACCTGGTCAGAGACTCACACCATGAGATTCAACCTGGTAATCAGCCACATTCTCTAAGTTACTGAGTGACTTTTGAGAGGAGCTACAGGTATGGGACTTCAGGATCAAGCTGAAAAAACAGAGCCTGCAATCATAAGTTCAATATGAAGGCCAGGGTGAACTGAAAGAAGGGGGCACTTGTACAACTGCGTTCCCAGCCCAGTCAGGTGGCCCCTGTTACCAGACTCACTTCTGAACATGGGATAGAAACAAGTGACAGAAGGGGAGATAGCTGTGAAATTCCCACAAGACTTAAGAACTGCACGTCTTTTCTTTCTTCTCACTTATCACCCGCAACAGCAGTGTCATTACACTAGCTGGCAATAGGGACGTGTAGGAAGCATGCTTTTCCAGTGTGATTTCACAGACCCCGTTCCGCAGATACCTAGGTGTTTGAGATGCAAGATGTTTCCATGCATGTTGATGGAAGGCAAACTATAAAACATCGACGATCAACTGTTTTCTGAAGATTCTATAATCTTCAGAGGCTTTGTCTGGTAAAATGATCTCTAATTTACTACTCTAGATAACCACACTTGCATTCTGCAGCTCTCAGTTGCACATTAAAGGTTCTTCAAAACACCCCAAGAAGCCTGCCAGATATTGGAAGATGGAAAAAAGTGCCTCCTATCGTCAAGCCTTTCCAAAAATACAGATATATTAAGTTCAGAGAAAACCAAAATGTCAAGAGCAGCTTAGCATTCAAGTTCCCTTTAAAGCCCTTCATCAAATCCTAAAGCCACTAACAAGTGGACTAAATGCTCTCCCTTCCTTTGGCAGATGTATAATTGAAGTTTGCTCTTAAAATAAGGTAAAAATAAACAAACATTATTAGAGGGAATTCATTCCTGGAGAGCTTTTACAGCTGAACATTGATCAGTGTACGGAAGATGTTACATAAAGTACTTTTTAATCGAAATCCTCCTGATCACCAGCCACAGTTTTCCAACCCTCTGAGCACTTCTCTCCGGATCTCTGCAGCTACACTTTCAAATGTAGCCTTTTTGAGCACTAGGCTTTTGGTCTTGGTGCAAGTTAGAACAGTGATAGGGACTTTATAAAGATTGATGCCAGGCTCTGCTCCAACTCCAGATATAAACATACATGAGATGAATTGAAAAACTGATGTAGTTTGGGTCAAACCAGAACAAATTCACTGCTGTAAAAACATTTACAGAAAAAACACTCCACACAGCTCTAGTTTGAAAACATTAACAGTTCTGTATAATGGTCTAAGGACTTGTACACACTTATTTTTCCTTGACTGTTAATGGGCAAATGTACATACACATGCACACCACAGACCTTCCCCCTGTTACTGACAATAATACAGAAACTACTTGCTGTTTGCTAATGCCTTTTACTTATTTAATCTAGTCATAGATTTTGGTTTAGGGTCATACAAAAATCCCGCTTCTGACATTCAAAAGAGATTAAAATATAAAGTGTTGGTTTTCCAAACCAGTGACAACAACGATTTAAATATCTAATCCCATTAATTACTAACAATGATCACTGTTTAGTACTGCTATTGTACTGAAGTGTCAAACAAATACGAGGGTTGTATATCTTATATGTATGCATTCACGCAGTGTACTGTACACTTCTGTTTCTAGATGAAGGGGAATTCTGTGAAAAGGTCTGAAAATGTTCTTTAAAGACTGTTTTGGTCCAGGGTGCATGTCTCTATACCAAAAGCTGTGCATATATATAAACTGCACATTGCTGAACATTCAGAAATTTTTAAGAGCAGAAGCTGCCTCAGCTTCTGTCCATGACATCTGAATGTCATGAGCCACAAAACCTCACCCTTGAGCCCATAGCCTTTATTTGAGGCAGAACAGTCATTTTAGAAAGCTGTTTCTTCCCAATTCATTCTAGTGAATGAAAATAATTCATTCACTGGTAAACTGGTTTAGGAATTCTCTTAAAAGCTTGATATCTATTTCTGACTTAAGTTTATCTAGTTTCAACTTGCATTCCTTTGATTCTTATTACACCTTTGTATTCTATATGGCATCTGCCATGCCAGTATGGATTCACTATGTTAATTAAAACACTAAAAGTCAACATAATGATTCTGTATCAGAATGGCATCAGAGCTGTATCAAAATGTTATCACATGCAGATAATGCTGCAACATATTAAGGTTCCTTGGGCTCAGCATGAGTTTTCAAGAAAAAATAAAAATAAAAAATATTCTGCAAGGGAAACGAGTTTGATTAGAAACAAAAAGATTCCCCATGCCCTGGGACTCATCCTTGTTTTAGTGTATTCTGTACAATGAATATCCAGTACAGGAAGAGGGCTGCTCTAAAACTTGCAACCTATATTCTGTACATTATTGTGTCCCATTTGGTTTGCAGAACTACTTGATATGTAGGAAAACATGCAATTAAGAGCTTTAAAAATATGATTTGTTAGAAGACATGTCTATTAAATCCACTGTGCTAAGCAGAGGGCTTTTCTTCACAAGCATTTGATGAAAGAGGCAGAGCTTTATCCTTGTTTGGTAAAAATGGCACATACAGGTCACCCTTTCCAGACTAAAACACAGTAACTGGGCTCAATATTTTCAGGGTGTCCTCCATGCAGAAGGAATTAGTGAATGCCCTAGATTGGGGAGCGCACTTTAAATCTTTCTAGAAGAACCAGTTTGAGGACTCACAACTCTACAGTGACTTTTGTAGCTTCAGCCTCTATTGGAAGCTGACACCTCTCTGACAGGCAGAAAGGGGAGTGTGAAATGGCATCTAATTCAGAAAAATCACACTGCACTAGTGGGTTGTTAGCCATACTGTGGAAAAGATGTAGAAAAGTGCTTGTATTTATTCAGCCACAAAGATCCAACAGCTTCTGCTTAAGAGAGCACTTTTTTTTTCCCCCTCCAGTGGCTCTCTCCCACACTTCTGGATCCATGGATTTACACCTTTTAAGGATACAATTCCCAGTATCATAAATACTCCATATGAAGAAACTGGTGGAAGATTGAATATCTGAAAGTCCAAAGTGCCTGAGAGATAACACGTGCCAGCAAACATAGAAATAGAACAGAAATTTGAAACACATCATTTAACTTAATACCATTTTTTTCCAATTTCATTTACACCACGTGTAAATGTAAAGAAATCACAATGACACTGAAATAGGTATACAATTCCTGAGTCCTATAGTCTTTTTGTTTTCAAATTTAACAGTTAATTTTTTACATCAGTCATTTGAGCAGATGATAAGTAGGAAGGGATTTTAGTCATAAAAACTATCATTTGTAAAGGCCTCATTTAAATATGCCTTAATTAGCATTTTCATAACTGAGTTATCAGGTTTCCATTAAACTCTGAAATTCTCACTTCTGTTCCCACTGGACAGATGTCCACATTGCAAAAATAAAAACTGTACAAAAATCTTACAACACTATAGTTGGCAGTAGCTGGAAAACAGTCTGAGAAAAGAGAATGAACGGAAGGAGCCAATCTTTTACCACCATTTTCTGCATTGAATCCAACCATTAAGACGGTGTGAGAAAGTTTGTACTATTGTATATTTTCTCGAGCTAGTAAGTAGATGGGATTCCTGTCCTTTTTCAAGTCAACCCGTATCTTTGACTTGTACTATGTTAAGGAAAAGGAAATAAACAGAAACTCTAGAAAGTTACAGAATTTCTTAAACTTTTTTTTCCTCCAGATTACATCATATTTAAGAAATCAAGATGACATTCTTGGGCATTCTTGGAATGCCAGAGATCTGGCACGCCTTATGGAACTGCTCTTTCCCAAGACAGAAAAGTACTGAACTTTCTTCCTTCATTGGAACAAAAATGTTTAGGAAAAAAAATCTGAAACCAAAACCCAAACCTTTTCTAGTCCAAAATTCAAAAGGAATAATCTACAGTCAACCTAAAAGCAAACGCCTAAATACATATAATAGTACTTAACAATTATAAAAACAACCTTTTTCTTCTTTAGAGCTACAGTACAGAGAATAATCGGCTATAACAACTGCTTTTGAAAATGTAAGACTTATGCTGCACAAAATACTTAAAAAAATAAATACAAGAAGCCCTCAAAATAAATTTTCTCCTCTCAAAGAAAAAATATCAAGCTAAGTCAGGACATCACAGTATTATTTGCAGCAATCATGATAAGTTAATTTTGGCTTAAACCATGATTGTTATAAACACTCACAAAACATATTATTTACCAGATGGCAATCTTACTCAAGCAAATACATCAAACTTATGTTTCATTATTATCAAATATGGATGAACTTGCCACTGGGACAAACTCCAGTAGTTAAACAAACACTCCTCTGTAAAAGGAACACTATGGTTTCTGTTCTTTGAGAAGCATGCAGTGAAATGCACTTCGCCGATACTTTTTACTCCAGTGCCAGAACTACTTTTTTTTTTTTTTAACATAAATACTTTAGTTCCTTTATAAATTTGAATCCTTTACAAACAGGGGAAAGAGCAGGAGAAAATGGCAGATGTTGTTTTGTAAGCATACCTCTGATCAAATCTGACTCTCAGCTATAATGTTGTGACCTGACTGAAGGAAGCAGCAGGACTGCAGAGGTTTTAATGAAAATGCAATGCTGCCTTCAGTCATGACACAGTATAGAAGAGGTAAGCGCCAAGGTACTATGGACTGAATTAATTATGTACATTAAGGCATATACAGACATATTTATGGATTGGCTACAGCATAGTAAACTGTGCCTGACTGTGAAAAGGCTTGGCTGCTAATGCTGACTCTGCCATTGATTTGCTCTGTGACCAGAGGCAATTCACTAAAGCCAAAATCTTCAACCTTGGGCACCTTATTCATACTTAAACCCTTAAACAGTGAGCTGATGAGCAAGGTGTTGGACGTACACCACCCCTACTGAAGTTACAGGTAACTATATACGTAGTCATTACAGGAATCTAAATTTAGGGGGTTTTTTTAAACATTCAAACATGACCATTCTTGCATGGACCAACAATGTTCACCAATGCATCCAATTTACTAGTGCCTCAGAAGAGGAAAAACTCATGTCAAGAAATGCAGAAAAGGCAAAGGGTTTGCATTTCTTGTTACAGAATACATATATGTGTGCATACACACATAGCTATATACATACACATGTATATACATCTGTATATGTATATATGAAGTCAGGCTTAAGGAAATTACTTTTTCTTTTTAAAAAGTAGATTCTTTATTGGTTAAAAAATAATTAAGAAAAAGGAAACAAAATAAAGTAGGAGATGAAATGCTTGTTGTACTATAGAACACATTAAATGCCATGAGCAACGCATATTCCTGTAGTCAGACATTTTACATGCTGTGCTGATAACTACAACATTTCATGCCTGACCATTGTCAGTATTGATACTGTGTGCTGCTAAGCTTTATTATTAGGTGTAGGAAAACCTGAGAAAACCAAAGAAGTTGCACATGCATTAGTGTATTGCAGTGAGCTACTTAGCTTGGAATCAGGTCTCTGCTGAAATCTAAGCACTGGACTACATTTGACTCAAAAAAGTCAATACTAGAACTCCCACTGACTTCACCGGTAACAAAAAAACCTCCAAAACCCATAAACAAACAAAAAAAACCACACAACAACAAAAAAAATCACCCTGGTGTTTCTGCCAAGCTATGAGTAAGAGTGATTCTATAGAGGCAACAACATGAAATAGGTTTCCTTCTGTTTTTCAAGTGCTGAACTCTACACAGGAATCAATGTCCACACTCTCAGCATCTACTGTTTACAACACAGCAACAAGGTACTGTTAGCCTGCAGTTAGTTTCTACAAAAAAAATACCTATTTTGAGGAAATTATGAGAAGTAGGAGGTAATATTCAACATAATATTTAGGACAGAGAAAATTGCAGTGAAAGTCCTACTGGGAGTCACAAGGAAGATACAGCAATGCTATAGCTTGCCTTCTTTTCCCCTTGAATTTCTTCCAAGATTCTTTTGGTATCTGATTAATAACAGGGATGAAGACAAAAACAGGAGGTAGTGATTTAACTCTCTTCCCAGCTGGATGAAATTCTTTCAGCAAATTATTACCTCTGGGGTCCTTGTTGCCCCTTTCTGCAGCATGACATGGAAATAAGGAATGTCTTCTCAGGAAGCTATAGCTTACATGCTGGGAAGCAGCGTGTAGAAGATGTCTTAACATGGAGGTGGACATAAGTTTCCCTACACGTTCTAGGGATAAGCCAGCTTAAGGGAACATGCCATGCCTCCTCCACAGCTCAAATAAACCTCTCACTTTCTTTTGGGTCCTTGTCTTTCTCCTGCGAGTATTACCATGCATGCATAAACCAGGCTGTAGATGAAATATGTATTTTAAGATCAATTAATTCTTATCGTCTATCCTGTATTTTAGAAGGGCATTTCACCATAGTCCTATACCTAATACAGAAATATCATCTGGTGGAAAGGAAAAATATTGAGACCACCATCTTAATTCAGTCTCCCTAATGTTATTCTGTCACCTTTAAGCTCTTTCCATGACCTAGATGTACTCCTGAATGAAATGTGTCTTTCAAACCTAAATATTCATTTGAGCACTGAGGCTGCCATCACATCACTATTCAAACTCCATTGTGAAAAGAACTCACAACTTTGATTTCTCTATGTTATGCTCATCATTGATTAAGCGTTGCTCATGCTGAAGATATGCTCAGCAAGAAAAATTAACTAAAGTGACTTGCATTATTTATCAGCACTAATTCTGATGTACATTAATCATACACCGTAAGTGGCACTACTACAACGAAAACAACATTAAAAATAAGACTTTCCTTCTAAAAAAAGTTTACCTTGTGTTGTTACCTATGCATGATATTTACCTTTTGCAACTAACTGGTTTGTATCAACTTCTATTACACAGAATAAAACTGATTCCAATAGACCTACAGCTACTTAACTGTGTGAATGTCAAACAAGTACTACACCTTAAGTTTCAGGCCAGCTTCCACTATCTTTAATGACACAGAAACCAGATTTAACACTAATAACCTTGTGGCCCTTGTTAAATTCTGAAGGCCTTTAATTTGATGAATTACCAGAGAAATACGTATTCACATCATCTACCTTAGCAGGAGTAGGTCTCCTATGTGGTCAACAAAACTGAGTGGGGACCCAGTTGGGCACTCCAAAAACTTCTGTGGATGCTCTGTTGACTTTTGTAAATAGCTCAGATCCGACTTTTACCTACTTAAGTTAGTTGCCTAAAATGAGACCATGTCAACAAGCCGTATTGTGCAGGAATCTTCCCCAGTAATTGCCAAACTCTCCAAAAATGCACGTTTCTTAAGATTTTAAAAAAGCAACTTTGTTATCACAGCATAATAAATAATTAATGGTCACGGAAAGTCTCTCAGTAGCAGCATTTACATATTTCACACAAGTTGCAGCACCAACAATAGAAATATCACATACTAATTTGCAATGGCCCTTTGCCATTTTGTTGCTGGAGTTTAGTGGGAAACAGTGCAAAAAAGCATTAAAATAAAAGATAAGATTGACAAGTTAGAGTCAAAACAATCTTAGTCTGACAAATGATTTGGGGGGGTGGCGGTATTTTTAACTTTTGAACTGATGTGATAGTCAAGGTCATAAGGGGCAATGTGGACAAACTCTCACTGATATTCCACAAGCTAACAGCATGTAAACAGTGAAGATTTAGAAGATTTATTAAAGACCACTAGGGGAAAGAAAAAAACAACGAAAACCAACAAACAAACAAAAAACCCCACCCCAAGTTCCCCCCCGACTGTATTTTTATCTTCAAGAAAAATTTACACAGTGGGATAGTAACATTAGCTACTCAAAATTTAGTAGCATGAAAATCAAAAATATATATATTCTAATGCCAGAATACAGGTGGCAGCTTAATCAACCATATGTGTATTAACAGATTTCACTGTCAAGATTATGAACATTTAAAGGCATTTGCAACCCCGAACATCTACTGCTTCATGCTACATTTCAAGATAAAGAGTTGGACTCCTGTCACCATGGAGTACAGACTAGCCGGTCTCACAGTAGAAGGGAACTTGCCTTTAAGTACTCTGCTCTAGAATAAATAATTCCTTCAGTGCCATGGCTGATGCTTAAAAAGTCTTGCTTCTCCATTGAAGCAGGGCTCGTCTTTTGGAGTGGTTATAAACCCTTTTCCTTGAGATGAATTCTCTCTTTCCTGAACTGCTATTTTCTTGCTGCACTCAGGGATTTGGCTGGCTGATTTTCTATGGTTGAAAACAGGCAAGCTCAGGCAGCGGTTGCTCACCACGTATGCACATCGAAAACAGCAACACCACCATGATCACAGTGAACGGTTCGGCTATACTTCTTGGACTGCACCTATATCTTTATATATTTTCACCATATGTCATCATACTTTGTCATCATGTATCATCATATATTATACATAATCATACATTTCACAAATATGGCATATAAAGATGACATAATCTCTTTCACCAGATTCAAATGTAGTCATTTCAGGGAAAAAAAAAAAAATGTTTGTCCTGTAGCACAGATAAGTCACATATAAAGAATAAACTCTACCGGAACTTGTTTGATAGGGCAGAAGTTAAAATTTTCCCAGGTTTTTTTACACATGCTTACTGGTATCCATCTAGGGGATTTATACTTTAGGTCATGTCAGCTTGTGAAGAAACCAATAGCCTCAGAGATTTCCGTTTAGAAGAGGCAAAAACTGTTCTAGATGCTAAAACTGCAGACTAGGAAAAAAGAACTATCATCTTTCTCAGCACTAATACAAGTTTTTGATTTGAGCAAGTGTTTTGTATTAGTGCATCCTCACCCTAAAACAAGGGACAAGGCAGATGAGTCCTGTGAATTAGAAAGTAAAACTATGTGGCATCTTTTAGATTAGGAAATTCTTAAGGAGAAAGAAGTATTATCAGGTAGCACTGCTCAGGAGAAAAGTAGCAACCCCTCTGCATAAATACATTTCAGGTCATGCCCGCTTGGTGCTTCTGTCATATTTTCTCTCTTTCCACACCTGTTACGTAGGGAGTAGTGTCTTCACTCTAAACTTCCCAAGGTTTCTGTCAGAAGAGTGCACCAAGTTCTACCTTGAGAGCAGAGTTGGAACAACTGGAGCTGCAGCCATGAAGCTGGCACATGGCTTTAAATCCTACTCACTCCAGTCACGGTACGTAATCTCCAAATACAATGAACATGTTTGCAACCTGCACTGCAAAAAAAGATGCCCCTTCCTCTCCAATGTGCCTCGCATAGGCTAGGATTACAATGCAGACATGAAAAAGAAAAGTGCTATGCACCTTCTAACGCACAACTCACCTTCTCCCAGGGTAAAGAAAAACACAAGTGGTGGAATTAGGCTACCCGTGGGTGCTGCTAATTGCCAGTCACTCTCCCAGCCACAGCCAACACACTGCCTTTTCTACATGTGTTCTGGAAAAATCACAGTAATTGTCTTCTGAATCAGCACTGCATCTTTCAAACAGCTTAGCCTGTAAAGCCACCACAATCTGTCACAAATTCAAGATGAAACATTCCAACAACAAAATTCTTTGTCTCCAGCTTTTGCCAATATGAACAAATGGCATTACTTAATTTATCAGGTTTTCTTATAAATGGCCTTTTGGTACGGATCTGTGCGAAGCTCATGCAGTCTTGAGCTTAAGTAATAAGATTTGAATGAAAGTATATCTTTACTAAAATAAACTTAATGATCCTGAAATAATTAGTGGTTCCTTCATGCCTTTGATGGAGAATATTCTTTTCACCAAAAAATAGCGGAGTGTTTCAGCAACATGACTATTTCCAAAGAGAGCAGCTATTTTGTGCCATGATTTTGGTTTGGTTTATCAGCAAACAATTACTATTTAGCAAAATAAACAACAGAAGACAAAAAAAAATATTTCCCATTACATTAATGGTAGAAAAAGGGCATTTCTGCAACGTTTCCAGATTTTTGGAAAGAAGTAAAAAAAGAATATTCCCATCAACCTCCTGAAAAGGCTGACGCTGTCTTACACTTTGAGAATAATTCTCAATTTTATTGAGAATTCTCAAGTATTTATAATTTCTTGCAGTATTAAGTATTTATATTTTTTCCTCCACCATTCAAACATCAGTACTACGCCATTCAGAGAAACACTGGCACTAAAGTAAAAACACCACTTCGGCTTCCTGAATTTTTTTGTTAATAATTACCGGTGCAGATAGATAGTATTAGGCTAGCTCAGCAAATGAGGACACACAGTTTAGGAGCCTGAGGTTTCAAAATTTCTGCAAAAATGTGCAAGGAAAATGTTTTCAATATATGAGAAAGTTAAATAAAATATATCATCATTCTCTGCTGCTATCTCAACCATAATTGCACTGAAATTCTTCTTATCACTTCAATAACTAACAGTATCTTATCATGTAAATGCTTCTACATGACAATTAAGATCTCTGTTTGCCTTCAAGTAAAATTAAAGAGTTGTCTTTAATAAAACAGAATAAAGCTGAGAGATGTCAAGTATCATCTCTTAACTCCCAAGCACCCCATGCTTACACAAAATTATACAGGATTAGTTTGCCTGGCAGTTTTAAAGCTACAATCTGGACTTTGTCAACTTTTTGGCACTAAAATTAAAATGAAAACCAAGATGATTACAGCTGGCAGTGGCATTTTAATAGCAAGTTTGCTGAATAGTATTCCAGAGAGTTCAGCTTCACCTGATATAAACCCCTGGATCGGAAAGTCTGCTAAAGTCGGTGCCTGAGGACTGCCAAGGACCGGGGGCCACCTACTGCAACGAACGACAGCATTTCAACACCCTGTTTGGC